>NC_139336.1:29267500-29450000 GCF_056507025.1 Lutjanus erythropterus | reverse complement strand
TGTTTTTCCTACTGTGATATGTTGAAATGTCCTCCGTTGAAAAAGGCTTAGAGGCGATCGCTGGCTTCAGAGTTGGATGTATGTGTCGGGGACTAAATCTGCTGTTCCAGCTCTTACAGCAGTAGTAAGTGCTTTAGTTGAGTGGGCAAATTGCAAACGGCAGTGAGCAGGAACCACAGGCGACGAGGTCAAATTGTGGAACCACAATAGCAAGGGCACAGAGAGGGGACATCCCACCTGCCCCACATCTCCATTCACCTTCACTGGGAAATCCTTCCCCACAGTGTTAAGCGAGCACACGCTAATGGGCAGCTTCAGTATGTTGAACTGACGGAGCAGAAGCACTCTGGGCTACTGTCAAATCAACTTCTGGCTGTGCCATAACAATGTGAATGGAAATTTGGCCTGGGAACTTTCCTAGATAGCTTTCCTAAGGGCTGCTGAGCCAGCCAACACTGAGTATGAAATATTCAGACTGTTAATGGGGTGAATATATAAGTATGGGCAAAATCTGTCATGTGCCAGTTTTGTGCACCATCCACAGTCATTTAAATATACATACTTGCATGCTGTCTTGCTTGCAGTCTTCAAAGAAATGTTGACGTGCATGTAAATGTATGTTGTGCTTTTTTTTATTGTATGCTATTGAAGCTGTTATTTGTATAAACGACCAGTGAGTAAGATTTAGTTGCATCTAGTGAACTTGCAGATTGCAAACATTATACCTCACTCACAGTCAGAATAATAAATAGTGGATGGAGCCTCAGTGACTTCATCCGTAAGTTTCTGAGGAGTTATTCTGAAGCTCACGGTGGGACTTTTTCTACTGATTAGCTCTGGTTCTTGAGCCGATCCCATACAAAATTTCTGGTTCTATCTAGTGAACCATCCCACGTTTCCATGAGTTTTTTTTATTAGATATAAATGGCTCGTTCTAACGGCTTGATTCTGTCAGGCACGGCTGTGTTGCGTTCCGGCTCTGTAGTGGCCACCAGAGCTGATCTTAGCCATTCTACACATGGCTTGTGGTTCCACCAGAAGCACAGCAGTGCATCTGAGAAGCGGCTCTCCGCTCTGCTCCATGCAGAATATGCATTAAGTCTATTTTTGACAGAGGCCCTGTCAAGCTCAACAGAGTAGATCAAGTCGGCAGGAAGTCAGGCACAGGAACGGCATAGAGAACATGGTCACCTTTCGAAATTCTAAATATACAATGTGCGGAAGTTTTCCTTAGAAACTGTTTGGAAAAGGGCAGGCACTTTCAAAAAACACGTGGCAGGTGATTGGATGAAACATCTATCACATCTAACATGGAATAACTTCAACCAATCAGATCAACAAACCATATGACTTAGTAGGAGAGTTACCTTGTGAGACAGCTGGATTCACCAGATCATCTTCAGGTCTGTGTAACAGAGCATCTGGCGTGTCACGGCACTACGAGCGGAGCCAGTCGGTAAATCAAACTCTTGCAGAAGCTGGTTGGGTGAAGAGTGAAAGCATCTTTTCAGTCGAGAAAAGCCTTCAGTGCCGTCCGTTGCTCTTCTTTCTATGAAGAAATACTCTGCATTTCTGATATAACTGATGCTGCTGTATCTATGCTAACCTCCTCAGGAGCCGCCATTGTTTGTTCGAGATGAGACGCTTCTAGCTGTCGTCACACCTGAAACCACGCCGTAACTGCCGGTAGTCTCTCCTGGGACGCTGATAATCTGCACCACTTTTGGTGTGGACACAAATGGAAAACTTGAAGCCTGGGAAGATGGATTCTCACGTACCTCGGGACTCAGTCTGCCTTGAAAGGTAATACTTACCCATGTAATGGTAGACGAACAAAAGTCAAGGGAAAATGACCAAATCGAAATCAGAGCAAGTCATCATAATCAAGCTGGCAAAAGGCTCCATTCCTGACATGCAGCTGGTGGGGCATGAAGCCATGTGGCGGACGGATCAAAACCACGTCGTAAACGTGACCTGTCCAGGAACACATATGGAGTAAGTTAACGAAATCACATTTTAAGGTTATTATACAATAATGAAAACATATTCTGCTAACAGATCCCCTTAAATCTTACTCAGTGTACTTTGACTAAGTGCGATTATGTGAAATATTTGTAACAGACATAATGGCAGTGTAATTTAAAGTAATTATGGCCGGATGCACAGCTCATTGTCTATGTTTGGCTACTCATCCCTGAATACCAGCAAGCAAGGAAATGGCACAGCAGCAGTAGCTGATAAGTTAGCTTTTAGAGTGTTTTTCTTTTTTACTTCAACTGTCGTCTGTGTTTCAGATTAATTGCATATGCAGTAAATCATATTCATACTTGAGTCTTGGGAGGTTTTGAGGGTGGTGTCTTTGTTTCTGTCTCCTCAGGTGCTGCTCTGAAGACGGTTTTCTGGGACGCGTATTTGCCCAAACAAAGTATGCAACCTCCTGGCCGGCGTTCACTGGACAACAAAGGAGGGAGCCATGTTGTTAACGGGGGGTTATTTGGATTCCTGCTCAACAGGCTGCTTCACTCGGTGAGTGTCTGTGTGTGTGTGTGTGTGTGTTTGAAAGAGAGAGGCAGACAGAGACAGACTGCGTTCCTGGAAATGCCATTCCATTGGTCAAAACACCATAGCAACATAGTTCCACCTATGACAAGGGAGCAGCCAGTGGTTTTGAAGGAGCGATGTGAAGCAGAAAGCTACGTGGGGGGGAGTTGGGGGGGCAGCGCTCAGGGAGGGATTGGGTTGGAGGAAAAGTCTGGGGTCTGTTTTGGCCTGAGGCTCCAAACTCAAATTGAGATTCCACCACACGTACAACCTGTTGTGTTGATCCGTGAAATGCACTCTGTGTCTCAGCTGCCTCTTCCCCTTCTTTCTGGTCTGTCCGTTAGTTTTGTGCCTGTTTATATTTCTTTTACTTTAAAATTGCTTTAATCCCTGCGCAAATAACTACTGGAGTTTATGCATGCATCTTTTTTTCTATTCTATTATGCGGGAAAAAACAATTTAACAGCAGAAAGACTGAGCAAAAGTGGCATTCAGACTTCACTGGTTGTTACAGGGTTAAGGTTTTTCATTCTGCAGTTACAATAGATGCCACACAGTCTTACATAATGTACTTTAGAGCAATTATAAGACTGAAAATAGAGTAAGACAAGAAACATAACAAAGACTAGGTTACTTTGTATGCAGGTCTGTATATAAAAAGAACACCCTACACCTCCTTTGTCAGACAAACTCCAAACATTTTGTTATTTCCGTACTGTCAAATCTCTAGTACAAGCGTTATTTAAACAAATTTTAAAACTGTGACTAAGATTAAAATCTTATACCAAATGCAAGAAATACATGTCTGAAAGTTGAATTGTTCTGCAGGGATTCATCAGGGTTATTATGGAAGCCCATTTCTGCCAATGTGATGGGAAAAAAGAACCTGAAAGTGATTATAATGAGAAACTTTATCAAAATAATGACTTAGATTCTTAAAATAATGACTTTGTATGTCAAAATAATGACTTACTTCTATGTAGCTCAAAATAATGACTCAAAATCAGTGGTGGAAAGAGTACTGAAAATCTGTACTCAAGTACAAGTACTCTTATACTGCTAAAATATTACTCAATTACAAGTAAAAGTACTGGTGCTAGAAATATGCTTAAGTAAAAGTACAAGGTATTCATCAGAAAAACTACTCAGAGTATTAGTTACTTTTAACTGCTGATGTCACCGTCACTTTTACAAACTAGCATTGCAAGTTTTGTCCATTTTCCTCAACGAACAGTTGAAAACACAAACAATCAATTAATCATTAATAATTTATAAGAAATGTTTTTCCTTATTTCCTTTTTTTTTTTGTCAGTTTTAAGTCGAAGTTTAATTTTCCTCCTCGTCAAACGAGCTGCTACGAAGAAAACACTCAAAGTCCAGATAATACTGTGAGAAAATATATGCACAGTTTATTGATAGATGCAAATAGGTGAGGCACACACAAAATAATTCAAATCAATAATGTATTAGTTGTGAGTTCTGACCGTTTGTTTTTTGTTTTTCTCTTCAACATTAGAAACATCAGTCAGTCATGGACAGAAAACCTGCATGCAGGCTGTTAAATTCTTGCTACTCTGGACTTTATTAAGAAATAACTTGGAGTTTTTCTCTGCAGCCTACATGGGGCACAGGAGGCAAAAAAAATAAAAAATAATAATAACTTGATAACCCACATATGAAAATAAACAGAGAAATTCCAGTGACTACTACAGGATAACAAATTATATCATAAATATTTTTTTTAACTGCTGCTCATATTCATGGCTTTTAAAGACCTGCTTGGGCTCATCTACAAATTTACTGTACAAAATTGTTTCTAGAACATTCTGTGAAAGGCCAGTTTCACACATGACGAATGATCAAGTAATATTTACATTTGGCTTCTGAGTCACTGTAACATATACAAAGAACAAAAGGCACTGCGACAAATGTCAAAAAACATTTAAATATGTACTAAAAGTAAGCGTGAGGAAAAACTGGGCATCCGTTCAGTAGAAGCAATCGCCAACGTCGCCAATTGTTTCTTTAATCCAATCGCTACCGAGTTGTGTGAGACAGTATGGCTTATGATTAATCTATGCTAAGTCTCGATTATGCAATGCTGTCTATCAAAGATTGTGACATAGCACAGACTTGAAGAAGCCTGCCCTGATTCACTGAGGAATTCACCATATTTACATGACGGACAGTTTTTCTCTGATGTTGCACTCAGGGTGGGAAGGTCAAACTCTGTTTTAAGTTGTATAAACGTACGAAATCTGACAGTGTCACTGACGCTACATTGATCAGCAACTGACAAGACAACAGATAGTGAAAGTCTAGAGGGACACCGGGCCATATTTCATGATAAAACAACATATCTGATTACCTATTAGCTACAACAGCTAATGTTAGCATTAACCACTTCTTAGCTAACATTAACTTTTGATAGTATCATACAACAGGAAAGGCGTAAATTAATCCTTTCCAATTGTATTTTCTATTTGTATCGTATAATCAAACAGTGATGTTAGCGAAGAAGTGGTTAATGCTAACATTAGCTGTTGTCTGACAGTAGCAAACAGGTTATGTTGTTTTATTTTGAAATATGGTCCAGTGCCCCGCCAGAGTTTCAATATCCATTGTCTTTTTAGATGCTGATCGATCAGGTGACCTATTAGCTACTGTTAGACAACAGCTAATGTTAGCATTAACCAGTAGGTATCAACAGAAAAATCAATTTATTATTTGCTTTCTTATCATATTTCTTATTTGAAGTGTATTCAAACATGTTAACTAAAAAGAGGTTAATGCTAACATTGTTTTAGCCTGAAGTTTGGCCTGATGTCCCTCCAAATTTTGACTATCCATGTCTTTTCAGTTGCTAATTTAATCAGCAAGTTGTGACACAGTAATTATTTGTCAGATTTTCTACATTTATGCAACGTGGTACAGAGCAGTACGACATCATCCTTTTGATACGAGCATTTGACCTTTTCCTGAGCGTGATGTCAGAGGAAAATGACCACCATGTGAATATGGTGGCATCACTCTGCGACTTTGTTTGGTTAAAGAAAAGTTGAATTTGTGTTGTTTACACAGTATACAGTACAGCACTATGTGCCCACGGATAAACATGACAGAAAAAGGTGCAACAGTGTAAGTCTGCTCGTGACCTCATACTTTGATTAAGATATCAGTCAAATGAAAGGTTAGCTGCACATTTACGTAGACACGACATTACTTTGCAAAGCTGGCTGCCAGAATTATTAGCCTGTTTTCAGTGGGTAAAACGTCTTAATTGATATTTAATAAATACACACAATACAGTGTCAAACATGGAACTTTGGTAAGTGTATTATAGGATCATGAATATTCTTCCTTTTTTTTTTAACCAATGAATTTATCAGCATCACTGGCACAAAGTGATTCTAGTCTGTGAGTGAACGTTTTAGTGATTTTTTTTTTTTTCTGCATGTCTGTGACTGTT
This sequence comes from Lutjanus erythropterus, assembly GCF_056507025.1. Classification (NCBI taxonomy): domain Eukaryota; kingdom Metazoa; phylum Chordata; class Actinopteri; order Lutjaniformes; family Lutjanidae; genus Lutjanus; species Lutjanus erythropterus. Next base: position 29,443,990 of record NC_139336.1, on the reverse strand, counting down.
ACAAGAACATCTAAAAACAGCTGAATTTTCACAGGTTTCTTCTTTTCTAGGGTTGACAGTCTGTTGCAGGATACTGACAGTGGACGGCTAGGTTGATGCGTGGCTCGCGTGCATGCAGCAGTAGCGCAAACAGGTGGGTAGGTTCACAGTATCTCCAGAGGATCACACTGTCTGGACCCATCCATAGTGTCTAGACATTAACTTTATTGGTCTTTCTCATACACACACATTCACACGATACTTCGGCTCCACTCACACACATTTTTAAAAGGGATAGTCTGAATTATTTGTAGTGGGGTTTTATGAAGTACTAACCGATAGTCAGTGTGTATTTGCTACAGCCCTGCAGTTCAGAGAAACTGGAGAAAGGTATTTTAGCTACTTAAAAAAGTAGAATGTAAGGTAGATTTTAGAATATTTACACAACTTTACTTTGCCATCAGACATTTGCTGATAGGAATTCGCCATTACATGAACTAAGTATCGCTCTCTCAAAACCAACCAAACCCCATAGGAGAAATCATTAATTTTTCCTGACCGAACAGAGGATATGCTGATCTACCGCTGCCTCGATCTGTTAGTTTGCTTGTGTAATTGTTGTCAGTGTTGTAAAAGGTTGCTTTGGATTCACCAAAGTCAAATAATAACACAAGTTAACTAACTGATACAGGCAGTGATGGACCAGCAACTCCCATGTGCTGTAAGGTAAACTGTTCGGTTAAAGTAACAAATCTTCCTATGGAGTTTGGTTGGTTTGAACAGAGTGATATTTGGTTTATATAATGTCTTTTTTTTGGTCAGAAAAGGCTGTCTGGCAGAATATAGTGCTCACATACACTGATACTGATTTGTTTGGTTTGCGGTTAACATTTTGTAAGTGGCTTAAATACCTTCTGTTGCTGACCCTGCCTACAGCTGTGCATTGTTTAGCTTCCATGCTGGTACTCCTCTCTGCTCCTCCTCACTGGGGTAGTGCTGGCCGGCATCCACTGTAGCTAATACACCAAGTATCAGTAAGTGCCTCATACAGCCCCACCTCAAATAATCCAAACTCTCTCTTTAACCCTAAGGTGAGCTGTCACTTTAGCGAGTAGAGCAGTTCAGCAGTGTGGCAGAGAGACAGAGGGTGAGCCGAGGAAAAGTACTGACAGCACAACCAGTCCTCCAGCTCCGCGTTCCTCTCAGGCTCTAGCGAGCGCTCGGCGAACTTCATCATCAGCAGGGCCCGTTTCACGTCCAGCCAGTTGAGGAGGCCCTCGTGTCTGGCTCCGCCGACAAAGCCTCCACCCTGTCCATGTCTCTCCCACTGCTGCTCCATCAGGTCCCTCCTGGGGCCCCACAGCAAGCTCTGCAGTATGCGCTTGGCCTCCTGGATGTGGATGCGTTTGATGGGGTCGGGCTGGAGCAGCAGCTGGGCGAGCCTCTGGAGGCCGGCGGAGTAAAGCGAGACGGAGGGGATCTGAGGTAAGTCCTCACAGCGGTAGTCCTGTTCCCTCAGAGCTGGACTCACCTCAAATGGGTTGGGCTGGTGGAGGAGTTCATAGATCAAGATGCCTGTCTGGAACTCATCAAACTTACGGTACTGGGCCGCTGAGACGATCTCAGGCGCCAATCTGGCGTGGTCACGTTTGATGCGAGGATCAACAGTGGTCGAGGCAGCGTCCTCTGAGGAGCGACGCTTGGATTTAGCAAAGTTGCTGATGAGGAGCCGCGGAAGGTGACGCTGAGTGTCTGCACCACTGGGACTGTTACTGCTGTCAGTGTTGGTCTGCTGGGGGGACTGGGAGGGCCTGCGGTGATGAGGCACCAGCAGCAGGTTCTCGAGGCAGAGGTCGCGGTGTGTGACCCCATGCTCCTTCAAGTGCTCCAGGCCATTGCAGAGCTGCAGTAGGAGGAAACATACGCGGCGCTCGTAGACCTCCGGCTGAGTCTTATGGAACGCCTCCCACTCCCGAACGAAGTCAGCTGCCGTCTGCTGCGGGATCTCAGAGGTGATGACCACCACTCGCTCGCGGTCCGTCTGCTGGTTAGACGCGGACGTGGTGGAGGGCTGAGGCAACGACGAGGCAGGCGTGGTGGGCAAGGAGACCTCGTCAGAAGGCAGCATGCTCTGCGGGACGCAAGCGAGAAAGTGTCCACAGTCCTGCTGGAGGTTGAAGTGGGGAGGCATGCTCTGCTGCACCGACAGACCATAGAGATGGCCCTGTTTGGCTTCCATGGATGGACTCTTGCAGATCTGGAGAGGTACAAACACAAAGGACAGAGGGGAGGACAGGATGAAGGGAAGGAGAAGAAAGGGATCGAGGGAGGGGGGAGAAGAATTCCGGACAGAGAGACGGGAAGGGAGTGGAGCCAAGAAACATAAGAAAGGAATTCTTGTTAGTGAGGTTTCAAGGTCAGCGCCAATTCAGTCCCTGCTCTCATTCAAGTGAAACCAATGTCTCTGATGCAGATTTAAAGCTAATCCTCAACTGAAAGCTTTTTTAGGAAGTGTTTGTAAGCTATTACAAGGCCAGTTGATGCCAGGACTGAACTTGTGTTTAAGTTAGCCACTACAATCCCTCAGTGTCTGAATTTTCCCACAGGTTGCAAGATAATGACCAACTTCTCTGAATAAAATCCCACATCAGAATTCTGAAACAAACATATAAATGTCTCTCATAGAGCTGCAATGATTAATCAGTTATTAAATTTATCCCCAATTATTTTAATAATAGATTAATTGGTTTGAGTAATTCTTTCAAGAAAACCAAAATTCTTTGGTCTTTGAATTCTTTGTTGTTGTATTTTCCACCATTTTATGGACCAAACACCTAATTGATTAAAAAAAAATAATCAACAGATTAATCAACATTGAAAATAATCGCTAGTCGCGGATAAAATTTCAGTATGTTCTTATTATGTGTTGGGATCAGATTTACAAATATAATCTCTTCTTTGTGATTAACGGGACCAAAATCTACTTGCACAGGGTTCAGTACTACGTCTGAATATCAGTCCATAAAGTTACTGTGCTGATGATCTCATACTACATGGTGTGTGTTGGGTTGTGCGTGTGTGTGTTTTTGTGTGTGGCCTTGACAACAGGGGTTTGTCAGACCGTAAATCCTGCCTGGAATGCAAAGATTAATTGGGCCTAGAGAGATATTAAGCAAGACTGTGGGCACCCACGGCGTGGCACAACACATACTGTACAAACAGCCGCTGCTTTGTACAGCACTAATGACTTTGAGACAAAGGTCAGCGAGACTGAATCCACACCCTGCTTCCTGGCTGTTTACACTACATGCCCTGAAGGGTTTGTGCTGCGGCAGGGCCATCCCATCTGTAGTCTAAGAACAAACAAAGACCACCGCCCTCTTTTAATCTCCTCCTTCTATCCTCAAACTGTCAAATCCCTGCTTAAGAGATCAGTTTACAACACCCACTGTGCAAATTATTCCTTAAAACAGCAATAAAGAGTGAGCTGCGAGCTGCTCTCTTGACAACATCCTCTGAGTAGAGGAAAAAACACTATCTGTATGTTAGAAAAACATGCCTCCTTTTCAGCAGCCAACAGCCAAACACAGAACCAACTCTTGTTTACAATACTTTACTTACTGTCTCCTGTACCCTGTGTTCAATGTCAAGGCCATCCATGAAATGATAAGGTTCAAATAGCAGCAACCCCAAAAGACAACTTAATCCCTGTAAAAATTAATTCAGGATTTAAAACGTAGGAAGTGATGATGATGCAAAAATATGGACATAATTCTGTTTCTCGTGAGAATTAAAGTTATAATCCTTAAGATTTTCATGAAGTTATATCCTGTTTTCAGTACTATTTATAGTATGCATTTTTTTTAGTAATTGCCATCCAGTGTATTTACATTTACATAATTACCTCTTTATACATTAGTTTTCCTTGTTAGTGGCGGGGTCCGCCAGTCATGCATGGAATTCCAATTAAGTACCTACGTGCAGGGAATTTGCAGGAAATGATGCATGGGGGTTATCTGGTTTTAATTTGATTGCAGTGGCTTTGTTTACGTGGACAATATTTCCTCAATCCAGTTGAAATCATTCTGATTAGAAATTCCAACATAGCTGTTTACATGGACGCTAAATAAGTGATCCCATAAAACATGTGTTTATATGCCCCAAAGCATAAATAAGAATATAATTTTCAGAAGAAGCGTTTACATAGCTATTATTTTTCTAATGATTGGACTGTCAAAGGTTTACACCACCCCTCTCAACCCAACTGAAAATTCATTCTAATGCAGTTATTCTGATTATTTGTGGAATTACAGTCAGTGTAAACTCAGCTACTGATATAATCCTCACTGTTTACGGTTTACTCTCCTAACACTGTAACAGAGCTGTATTATGTCACTTCTAATTCAAAATTAACATTTCTCATTGCTGCTGCTTCAAATTAGAAGTGTAGAAATGACATTGTGGCGTTTAGTGTTAATGTATTTGTCACTAATATGTCTACAAAAGTTTTTTTTTTTTTGCGTCAATCAGTCAGGTTAAAATATTGCAGGGAGTATTGGTACGAGCAGGAGCAGCCACAGTTGGCTGTTAGATGAAGAGCTGCAGGCAACTGCTCAACTCCAACTCTCAGCAAGATAACCCTGCTGTTGTGTGGAACACTATTAACTATTGTTTTTGACCAATATTTTAATTTGAACAAAATTAGTTTGTTTGGCTGCATCCAAGGAGATATATATATACATATTTAACAAATTCACCATATAAAATACTTGTCAAATTAGGCCCTGCTATGTAGAGTATGAGTATTTCTTACCTTTACAGCGTAGGAGTTGCTGGGGTCTGAGGCACAGGCTGCAGAGTAGTACACAGCATCTCCAGCGTTGCAGCTCGGCTTGTTAGAGGTCAGCCTGAACAGAGACCAGTTGCTCTCCTCAAACCTTAGTGGGTTCTTCTGGGAACGAGTGAAGTGATCCTCACATTTTAGAGCCAAGCGCCGCAGAGACTCGGCGTACAGCCCTCCCAGTTTTGAGTAAACTCCCTCCCTGCTGTCTATGTTACTCAGGAGGGTCTGCAGTTGCAGGCTGGAGCCCAGATTTGGTGCCAGACCAGGTTCTGAGCCTGAGAAGGGCGCACTGAGCTGGGGGGAAGAGGAGCAGGTGACGCTGCTTCTGCAGTGGACACCCAGTCGCCCATGAGTCTTCAGTGGTTCATCCAGCGTCCGGGACCTTGAGGATCGTCCTAGTAGGGCATGGCAGCGCTCCAGAGACTCATTAGAAGAGAAAATGGGTCGCGGGTCAACAGGGCTGGACGGTAAACTGGACCGGGAGTTAACATCAGCGGGTCGACACACGTTGGTCTCCGAGCCAGTGAAGGGGAGGCGTGGGTAGGCTCGGACGAACGGTTTTCCGTTTGAGCTATCAGGAGCCGACACGGTGCGGTTGACCAATTTTTTCTCCGGGAGTGGAGGTGGCTGGTTAGTTAAGTTGTTGAAAGAGGGCGGGTGAGGAGAGCCTGGAGCTGAGGCCGCTGGACTTCTGGTAAATGGAGAGGAACAAGACATCCGTGAAGCATCCCGAGAGCCTGATTAAAAAAAGAGAAAAAAAAAATCACATCAGGAAATGTGCCAGTTGATGACTGACAATGAAAATAAGAGTTATGGTATGATCAAGGTCTCAGTTGAGTACTTATTACATAAGGAACAAAATTTTTGTTGTAAGTGTTACAAAACAATTGTACTAAAAGAAACAAAAACTGTGTTATTGGTCAAACATTGGTATAGGCCAATATTTGCGTTGTTGACTGCCATCGGCCCATCTGCAAATAAGATGACAGTCATCGACGGCAGTGGCCAATATTTGTCTGTTGTGTCAATTTTGCACTCACTCAATGTTGTGTTGGTTATTTGCGGTCTACTGAGACAACAATAACCTAGTTGCCGGTCCAGAACTTTACAATGCATTCCCAGAAAAGTTGACAAGAACACAAAAACAACAAACCTTGTCTGACACAAACACTATTTCGTTAGATGACTGATACCACTTATGAGTCTGTATACCAAATTTGAAGCTACAACCAGCAGCTGGATACAGTATCATAGCATAACATAAAGGCATGGACAGACAGACAGAAGGAAACAGCTAGTCTGGCACTGTCCAAAGGTATTTGTTACCTTCTTAATACTACCATTGTTTTGTACAGCTTAATCAAATGATATGTAATATATATAGTGAGCTTCAGCACAATCTCCCAGCTTTCATTGCTAAAACTGGGTGGAAACAATTAGTGTTTTTAAAAAAAAAAACCTCCATCACAGCGCCAATCCAAAGTCTTCAGGGTGGCCCTTTGTGTAGGGGTGGGGACACTGCGTGCTAACTACTGAGGAGAATGTGGACAGAGCATTGTTTCTGATGTTTCTGGCATGTCTTTGAAAAAATAATTAAGGGGCACAGGTTTGTTAGAAACCGTTCTTGCCACTGTTCAAGCGACTACCTTGCATTTAAAAATCCCATGATGTTTGGTAGGCGGCAAGATCTCTGACAGTCTGGTTTAACAAGACTGCCTTTTTCCAGACTTTATGCTAACCTAAGCTACCTGCCTGTGGGCTGTAGCTTCATACTGAACAGACAAATGAGAAAGTGGTCTTGATCTTCCCACCTAAGAAAATGATTAAACATATTTCACAAACTATTCCTTCAGTAGAAAATAACAGGTATCAGGTGTCAGATAGACACAAACACCTTTTAACTGGATTTATGCAACACATCTTTTGGTTCTCTGTACGTTAATTTCCTATTTCCTGGACTCACATATTCCTGTGTGACAGCTGTGAACGTGATTTATTTACTACAGTCCTTCTGTCACTGCCTACTGCTCAGCCTTAGTTCAAACACATACCTCGTTTCCTCAAAAGAGCTGGAAATTTCCACAATCCAGGGTTCAAGCTGACACTCAAAACATCTTCCATCCAATTATGATCCATTTGTCAATTAAAGACTTAAAGCTGGAGCTTGACATTACACCAGAGGAGACAGATACTGAGATAATTGTGTGGTGCAGTCTTCAATAACTGCTTTCACAGAGGGGGGAAGACCGTAAAGAAAAAAGTACTCTGTAGGATGTAGCCAAGCCCTTTTTCCCTCGTTATCAAAGTCCATAATTATCTCTTCAAACAACATTGGCCAGGAAGTTACAGCAATTACAAGCGTCTGAGCGCCACGGAGGTTTAAAGTCGATATGCGAAGGATGACAATAATTCCTTAACCATGGACACATGCCACTCATTCTGAGCCACATCTCAAGTTTGATGAATGTAGAAGCCTTGTCATGAAAATGAGCTCTCAGTCAAAACAAACTGTCGACGTGCACTTGAAGAAAGAGGAAGAGAGGAGATAAGCTGACAGATTGCTGCTGTAAAACTGTGCAGTACTCCCTTTCCTCTTTTCACTGTTGTTGCACATTTTCACTCTGGACAAAGTTCATCTTTGAACAACCCCAATTCATAAATAGTTGACACGCTGTGTGAAGCTACAATAAAAACAGAATGCAATGATTAGAAAATACTTTTCGACTTTGGAGCAGCATGGGCTGCCATCCAGACAACGTCTTCTTCAGAGATGTCCCTGCTTATTTCAGCAAGACAATGCCAAGACACAACAGTGTGGCTTTGTAGTAAAAGAGTGTGGCTACTAGACTGGCCTGCCTCCAGACCAGACCTGTCTACACTGAAAATATGTGGTGCATTATTAAATATAAAATACAAAAACAAGAGACCTCAGACTGTTGAGCACTTGAAGTTGTATATTAAGCAAGAAGGAGAAATGGCAACAATTAGTGTCCTCAGTTCCCAAATGTTTGTGGAGTTTTGTAAACTTCCTGTCTTAACCTTCTTGGAACATTTGGAGCATTCTGCATTATCACTCATTATCAGTTTGAACATTTAATATCTTTTCTTTACTGTATTGAGTTGACTATAGGGTTGAAAAGTTTTTGCACAGCGTCCCAGCTTTTTAGGAATTGTGGTTGTAGTTAAATATAATGAAACAGGATCTGAACAGCAACATGCAGCCAACTGAGGCATCCACATGTTTGTAAACGCTTTGGAAAAAATACCTAACTTGCTAAATAAAGTGTAATTTCTTTGGTTTATTTGCTTTACTGTATCTGTGCATGTTTCCATTGGACCAAATGACCCCGAACCACTCAGATATTTAAATAAATCTTCTTAAACCTGGTCAAAATATGAGCGTGAGTAGTTCTTACCAGTGTCGGCAGTCAGGTTGTCAGTGGAGGCGGTGGGTAGACTGACGCTGCCCAGGCCCCGTAGAGAAGAAGTAGGGCTCTCTACTGACCCTTGTTGGCTGCAGCGGTCCAGCTCCATGTTGCTGCCACTCATCTTACTGGACACTCTGTAATGGAGAAAACAAACAGAGACCTGGTAAGTGAATATGATTGGACAAAATATTTAAAAAAACACATTTTTTTGTTGTATATTTTCTATCAAAACTTCTCTACAAAAAAAATCAACCGAGTGCAGTGTCCCCTGGTAGTTAGTCTGTAGGATTTCTGCAGAAATGTTTTGATTTTGTGCACCAGATCATAAATGTGAAACCACTTCACTTCCCCTTGGCGTCTTCTTATCTGCAATATGTATTACTAACAAGCCCTTGTGAAAGGGAGCGTTGTTTTATTTTAAATGACGAACAAGTACCGTCAGGAGTAGTTTCACTTCCTTGTTAGAGAGAGACACTTCTGAAATCAGCATTAATTTATGACTGCACAAATCAGCCTCACTAAAAAGAAAAAGAGCTTATGAGTCTATCATATGTGGCTGTTTGGCCTTTTTCTGATACAGACTCTCCTTCTTGGTGACAGTTAACTACATCAAGTACTATATTAGTAGACATATCTGACCTTTAAAGTGAGACTGTAACTTCTGATGAGCACCAACCACTGTGGCAATTACAGGATAATGGCACATTTGATTTCCCTACGTGTCCATTGACTTTAAAGGGAAACTGAACCAGTTTTACAGCTCAAAGTCTGTTTAAAGGTCTTGGGAAGCATTACTTTATTATGTGAAATAATAATTCAGAGGGAGCCGCGTGAAAGTCCAATAAAATGTCTCAGGTGATGTCACTGAAGTTGGGGCTGAGGATTGCGGGTGTGAAAATGAAAAACCATCTGGGGGTGTGGAGCAAGAAGTGAGGTTACCTGACCTCCCAGTCCTCATCTCTGCTTGGGGCTACAGGGGGTTTCAAAGTGCGCCCCGTGGGCCAATAGCGGCCCACAGAAACATTCTGTATTGTCCCCGACCTTGACATGAAATGCATGTATTATATTTTAATTGTTTCCTTTCACTTTTAATACACTATTCAGCTACAGCATCAAACTGTTCCCCCTAACAAGCGTCCACCAGGTTAGAAATGGCAGTTTCGTTCTGTCCTCAGTGCTAGTTCTACGTTTTGGCGGACAACTCAGCAGTTTCAGGTGGAAATGAGATGGAAAAGTAACCACGGAAAGATGACGTATGGTTGAGGAGGATGTTTCAGGTTTCAGCTCTTAGGCCTACTTTGTCAGACCTTAGGGAACAGATTAGAATCAGATGTACTTAATTGATCCCTGGAGGGAAATTGAGTTAGGTGATCTTAAGTGATACGCCTTATCTGCACACAAATGAATTCGGTGCTCAAGGAATTTAATGTTAAACGCCGTTAAGAGACCAATCTCAAATCCTACGACAGTTTCGTGGGTTTTCCTCTATGGACCCCAGTCATATGCTGGCTCCCTAAATCGGCACTCAGTCATCAAAACTCTCTGGAGGCTACGTTAGCTTCTACTAGCTTAACACACCAAAAGGTCAGCAGTCGGGCTACATAATAAAGGCACCAGATTTTGACAAGGAAGAAGAATGTGTGGGGAAAAAAATTAAGATATATTTTGATCATGTCTTTTTAAACTGACCATACTCTTACAGTGTTATGGGAGCGCAATACTAAATTTGTTAAGTTCTTTTAAATACACCTGACTGAGTGCGAGGGAACTGTGACCACAGGCAGGAAACAAAAAACACATGTCCTGCTGAGGTACCATGTGTTCCCTTCTTGTTTAAATTTTTTTCCCTTCTTTATTGAACATGAAAGGACAAAGGGAAAAGGATGTCCAGTCTTGTTCTATCTACAGTTTGTTAACATTAGCCACTGCTTATAGGTCATACAAAACCAAGTAAATCTGTAGCGGCAGAGAACCTTCGTGGCCTCGGGGGTTAAGGCTGCAACTGCAAAGTTCTCAGTTTGTGTCCAGCTGGGGACCTTTGCTGCATGTCATTTCCTATTTCTCTCTTCTCGTTTCCTGTCATCTCTGTACTTTAGGCTATAAATAAAGGCATGAAATACCACGGAAATGCTTTAAAAAGCTGTAGCAGCAAAGTCCTTGAGTATATTGGCTTGAGCATGGGTGTTTTTCGTTGCTTATGCATTCAACTTTTCATTTGTAAGATGAATACAGTCAGATTTCTTTTTATTTAGCAGACAGGAGCTTTGCATTTCTCTTGTTCAGCCTGCCTGACGACCATGATGGCCACTTATAATACCAATGAAAACCGTGCATGAGCAGACTTCCTAATCAAGGTGACCAATTAGGCTGAGTGACAGCCATTCACTTGTCTCATTATAGCCGCTAATGGCTCAGGGACGCAGCGTCCAAACCTATCCCTTCATATCCCTTCCCTCTCCTCCATCACAAAATGACTCCTCTATCCATTTATCTGCCGGCCCCTGACTTCAATTCCACCATAAATCAGCAGAACAAACAGACGAGGAGGAGAAAAGGACAGGAGCACAGGGGGGAGACAAAGGGTTAGGTATTTTCTGTGGGCAGTTCGCAAAAAGGATCCGCTATCGTTTTACAGACAAAAGAGCAGTGATGAAAGGCAGTGGAAATGCTGAGGCAGAGGAGAAATGGTAATGGGTGCAGGGAGGATTACGAGTGCGTGCGCATGTGTGCGCCTGTGCAGGTCTCACTCCAGATCTCTCAGATTTGTATCCAAAACATGAGATTTTCCTTGGAGAGAGAACGTCATTGCTAATGTCCTGCGGGAGGATGCACATGGATGAATGAGCCTACTGAACAAGGGCATGCAAAAAGGACCTCGACTCTGATTAAGACCAGAAGAATGTACAAGCATTTAAGGGCTGCAACTAACTTACTTACAGTCAAGAAGAAATACCTCTCCCATGTAATTTATTTATAAAAGCTTCCAGACAACCTCACATCTCTTCTCTCATTTAAAACTAGTAACTACAGTATGTGATGCAGTAACTACTTAACCTTAGACAGCCCTCATTTACGCACTAATGTTGGCCAAACAGGTTACAGGTACGATGCACCTTTTAAATAGAAACCAGGGCTCCCTGATATGGTAAAAAAAAAATCATATTGCATTTTTTTTGGACAGATATTGCGATTATGTTACAATACACAATTAGTGGGAATGATCATTTTTGCATCACATCTCTGCAGCACTACAGTTCTAACTAATATATTGCTTTTTTGTCATGTATTTTATCTTCATCACAAAATTTCAGCTTCTGCAATTTGGATATTGCACTTAGCCATATTGCAATTTCAGTTATATCTTGATTAATTGTTCAGCCCCAGTGGAAACTACTGCAAACCGCCCTCAAACTAGAGTACTGTCTTAAGGAATCTCTGAATTTTTCTTTTTTCAGGTTTGATAAAAAAGTGTTTGTTGTTAATTAATGATTAAAGTAGCATCACTATAAAGTACAATCAATTAAAACGGCTGACCCTATTTCTTCTCTTGTTGTTTAAACCTCCACAAAATGTCCTAAAAGTTAAAATATTCTATTCCCCCTTTACTGGGGGCCTCTTACAATCCACTAAAGGACCCCTGTTGGACCCTAGACCCCATTATGAAAACCACTGGTCAAAACAACAGTTCAAAACCCCAAAGTATTCACTTTATTGTAACGTCAGACAACGGCAAAGAGCAGAAATCCTAATGCTTGAGAGGCCTGCACCATCAAATTTGGTGGTTTGGCATTTTGCTGGAAAAATTAATTAATTGACTACCGAAATATCTGCAGATCGATTCGTCAAAGCCAACCCAAAGACTCTTCATTTAGTATCATAAATGACAAATAAAGCATCAAGCATCCTCACATTTGTTAAAAAAAAAAAGACTGAAACAATTATCAAAATTGTTGATAATTAATTTTATTTAGTTTGGCTGATAGATTAATTGACTAATTGTTGCAGTTCTAGTCTTAACACAAAAAAAGCAGCTTTCATTTTGATTTTATCTACTCAGAATCCCCAGGTTTAGTCTAAACATCTATTAATACACATCTTAATTGCTAACTTCCTCAGAAAAGATTTACTTGCTTCCTACATGAGAAAACGTCTACGTGAGCTCGAGCTCATCATGATGATGATGATTTGTGATTTGTGTTCTGCAATCAGCCCCGCAACGACAGCAACCCAGATATAGAATGTAAACAATCACGCTACAGTAAGTAACACACCACCGGATCTGTTGACACACACGCTACCCCGACATGTGTGTGGTATTAATAAAGCTGTGTGAGAGGCGCTGAGGGAGTTTTTAAAAAGGGATCAGATTGGGGTTACAGAGCTAACTAGCTACAGATAGCAGTGTGACAGTGTAAGATGAGACCCAGGCTGAGCTGCAGTGTTGTTGTTGTTGTTGTGGTGGTGGTGGTGGCTCAGGTTCACACAACTGGGTCCACTTCCTGACTCTTATTTAAGGCCGTCTCTGTCGTAAATATATAAAATGATGACCTCTGAGAGACAGAGTACTGTATGTACGTTTGTTACAAACCCACAAGGACAAGCACAAAGTCGCTTTCCAGGCCAACATCTGTACAGGCAGTTTCTTTTTTTGTAAAAATCAAGCTGGTTATACAAAATACAGAGTGATGAAATCAGATACTGTAACCGGATTACACCCAACACATCAACGTTGACACATAATTCAGGGTTTTGTTAAAAAGAGGTGGAGTTGGGCAGAAAAGGAGGATGACTCAGATTGTGCTCGGGTGTAGGTGGGATCATGAACACCTGGACGATGTAATGCAATCCCCTGCAAACACGGCCTTTATAATATAAAGCTTACAATGTTAAAGGGATAGTTTGGATTATCTGATGTGGGTTGCATCACATATACACAAGAACGTCAGCTAAGTAATGTACTGCTGTGGACAGGCTCAGCAACAAAAAGGTATTTTAGCCACTTCAAAAAAGCTCCATCTAAAAAAATCATCACCACTTTAAGTGCAAGCTATTTTTATAATATTTCCACCACTTAACTAACTGCCATCAGACAATGTCTTCTGTCAGGAAAGCGCCGTTATACAAGCCAAATATCTTGCTTTTTCCAAAGCAACCAAACTCCACAGGTGAAATCAGTAATTTTACCTCGCAGAACACAGGAGTTGCTGAGCTACAGTTGCACCAAACTGTGCATTAGTTTGTGTTACTGTGCGACTTTGGTGAGTCCAAACTAACCTTTTAAAACACCAATGTTGACGGCAACTAAAGTGGTAAAAATATTCTAAATATAAACATACACTTAAATGGATATTGATTTTTTTTTTTAACAGAACCATTTTAAGTGTCTAAAATATGTTTTGCTGCTCATCCTGTCCACAGAGTACATTGTTTAGCTTCCTGGTGCTCCTCTCTGCTTCTCCAAACTGTGGCTGTGTCAACCAGCATCTACTGTAGATAATATACAGTATCTCGTACAACCCAAGATCAAATAATCCAAAATATCTTTTTACGTTTTGATAAGTGAAAGGATATTAGATTCTGTGTTCCCTACATATTATGTAAACTCACAAAAGGTAGTTTTTATTGCTTTAATGTTATACTGGATCACACTATCTTGTGCATGTGTTCTTACGCAACCTCTGCATATTATATTGTGCAGAAAAGAATAGCATGCATTGTTTTTCCCCATGATCACAGGATAGTTACCATGGCTTTACAGCCACATCTCTGAAACAAAGATCCATTAATGTTTGACACCAATCCTTGTTATCTTCCACAAACTGCTCCAGTCTTGCCTTGTTATCTTCTTCTGACAGCTATATCTCTGTCCCTTATTCATTACAACCCACTTTCATTTGTTTGCACTACATCCCATAAAGTAACACACTGTTCTTAATCAAATTCACTTCTCATTCTCTTCATCTTAGCAGTATTTTAATCTTACCAACAGGATGAGCTCAAATAAAAGAATAATCTATGAAGAAAAGGATTAGAAGAGATTAGACGAAGAGCAAAGAGGGATCAAATAAGATGAGCAAAAAGTTGACCACATGCTGTCTGTCACGTGCCACATCTGAATTTTAACTACTAAGCTCCTGACAGAGGTGTGAAAATAAGCCGAGGCCTGTGCTTACCTCTGCTCCGTTTTTTTTTTACGATCTTCCTGAAACACGCTCAAACTCTGCGACCACTTTCCTGCATGAACAACAGCATCACCACTTCCCCTCACAAGTCTAATGTTAAATATTTTGTCAAGTCTGGAGTCTACGAGAAAAAGATGCCGTCAGGTGCCTACCTCATGCTGGAGAGGCAGAGGTCCTTCTCGGGCTGGCGGGCGCAGAATGCCCCTGGATCAGACCGGTGGCTCTCTAAAGCCCCGCCATGTGTAGTAACACAACCCTGGCTCCACACGAGTCATATGTGTATTTAAAGTCTCTCTCAGCAGCCATTAGATGCACAAAATTAAAGCGGCCATATCTCATATATAGCATTCACTCATTGACCTAGTGGTTCACTTCAGGCGGCAACAAGATGCTATCTGTTCTGCTGCACAGAAGGGATCAGGATGGATCTGTGGAGGGAGGGAGGGGCGGCACGTCTTGGAACGATAGTTTACAGAGCAAAAGGCAACTCAAACCAAAGTCTAACTCAGTGGACTTAAATCCACATGGCTGATCTATAAATTCTGCTTCTATTGGTGGCAACCCAGCGCCAGACTGGGGACAGTTTGGGAGTTGCCGGGGGCAACAATCTGTTCACTGAAGCCCCTCCCTTTGGCAAACCTCGGTGACCAGTTGACACGCCTTCCTCGTCAAAGGGTGCTTACTCACAAACCTGTGTGTGACATAGGCACATGCACAAACACACCTCTGAGGCTGACCCACCACGTGACACGTAGGCTGACCTGCTACGAGGCATAAAACAGAAAAAAAAAAAACTTGGCGCTTTTCACTGTGAAACGCTCAGGGAGGTGGATTCTTTCGAACCATCTGTGGCTTTTAAATGATTCAGCAGATCAAAATGCTGCTTCACGGGGTGCATGTGCACGTGTCTCTTTGTATTGTGAATATTTTACATTCATTCCACACACAAAATTCCCCTTTTGGTCGGAAAACAAATCTTTTCATGAAGTTTTGATTAGGGCTATACAGCAGCCACATGATGCCTACCATAGGGATGAGCTCATTACTGTCATCATGGCAAATTTTATTTATTTATTTTATTTATTTTGAAGGGTCAATCTCATGGCTGCCTTCTGCATTTGTTGTCAGTGCATGGATGTATTAATACATCTATGGGTCAGCATGTACAAACTGTTTTATTTATTATGGGCTGCAACATCTATAAAAGGTCAGAAAATAGTGGAAAATGTCCATCTCAAGTCCAAGGTCATATCTTTAAATGCAGGAAATCTCGATATTTAAAGGGCTGGAAAGAGCATTTTCTGCCATCTTGAATAATTACTTTAACCATTACCAATGCTTTTTTTTCCCAGGCAAGTGAGCAGCTAGATTTACTAGCCCGACAAGGCATTTTACTTGCCCCAGGGAAGTGGGCAATCCTTCTTATTGAGCCCTGATAACACATGACAAGTCAGGAGCACAGCCTCTGATTGGTTAACAGGTCAGGAACAAAACGTCTGACAGGCAGACAGATTCACCCCAAGGCGTCATGGGATAGTCAGTGGACAGCTAACGACAACAACAACCATTTTCAAGACAGCAAAGTGGTTTAACGATCACAGCAGGCATTCAGTGACAGATTTATCCACAATAAGTCTCCAAAAAAAGATGCTGATTACATTGAGATACAATCGCACTGCAGCTGACATTGTCGACACAAAGATAAGGTTGTTGCTAGCCTTTCCTGCTCAGGGGCTGACCTCTTTCACTTTTCCAGCAGTTATGAAATAAAAATTTTCCTTTGTCTTGAGAAGGTGCAGCATTTATTAACTGAGACATTGTGACCATTTACTGCCTGACACACAACTGCTAAGTTTGCTATGTTTCTGCTCTACTATCAGCACTGTTACTCTTCCTAACTTGCAAACTGCAAACACCTTACACACCGCCCTTATCCTTAAAAGGGCTATGCTACTCTTATAATGGTAAAACACCATAAACCAGCAAACCACCATCCCGCATGAACATGATTTTGATTGTTTTGCAGACAAGATTTAGGTTGTGATTCCCTGCAGCACTCTGTGACAGAGTTTCCAGTGTGTGCCTGGTAACCAGGGACACTTGTTGATTAAAAACACACTAAACCCGCTGATAAACTTGGAGCACCAGAAAGGCACAACTGTGGCTGGTTGGCTCGAGGCGTGTTCCCACATGTGTCTCGACAAGGTGTATTTTTATCGGCGCAGAATGTCGGCAATGTCATAACAGGAGAGATGTGTCCTTACTAGAATTACCGCAAACATAACGGCCCTTGAAATGTGATCAGCAATCTGTGTTCTGGACAGTGAAACATTCCCACTCAGCTTCTGCTGACTCCAGCAGCTCAAGATGGCAGAACATCTGTTTCTTTTGAGGAAGTTGCACCTCAGCATGCCCTCCGAGCCAGACAATGCAAAGTTTATTTTGAGGGGATCATTTGATGCTCTAATAACTGCAGCACAAGGTCTCTTTTCTGTTTCTGCTTTGGGTAGCTGACTCAGACAGCGGCGTGTATTCTTAGCCTGATGCAGACTCAGGTTAAAGCATGTGTTCGAGTGTTACTGCTAATAAAGGGCTATGTAGGCTAGGAGAGCACAGAGTAGGTCACAATAAAGGTGGGCATTAATCATTCTGCATATCCTGGAAGTGATGGAATTAAACACTGTTAATAAGCCTTAAAGGGATACTTCGCACTGTTTGAAGTGGGGCTGAATGAGGTACTTATCGGTCAGAGTATTTGCTACAGTGGATGGCAGCTGGCAGGTCCCCAGTTTGGACAAGCAGAGAGGAGCACAAGCATGGAAGCTAAGCAATGTACTGCTGTGAATAGGTTATTTATTATTACTTTAAGTCTGTGCAATATTTAAAATTTTGTCACAGTTTTACTTTAAATGAGATTGAGGCAGCGACAGACTAGCAACTCCCGTTTCCTGCAAGGTAAAATTACTGATTTGCCTGTGGAGTATATATAGTATATAACTATGGTTTTCAGTCAGGAAAATCAACCGCCGTCTACTCTGAGTAATACACTTACTGTCAGTGAGTATTGCATGCAACCCCACATCAAATAACCATCCCTTTTAAAAGTAATAGGATGTGCATTTCAGCACGTACACATCAAGAATTTAAAGCACAAACTAACAGTGCAAACATGACATTTACTTTGCCCAACGATGCAAATGACAGCGTTGTCCCTCCATGACCATATCAATGGAACAAGGCCTGTTTTTTTGTTCTTTACAGTTCTGTCTATTGTGCTGCAGCCAAAACAAATTTATAGCAACGTGACACAGCAGGGGGCTATTTAACAGACCCATTTTGTGTGTTAATTAGAATTGAAAAAGTCACATTACCAGCATGAATAGAACAAGGCATGCATTGAGGAATATGCCGGAACAGTTTGAATGATCACAAGGCGCTAGAATGGAGGCTGATTCAAGGCTGAATAATGATGCTGTGAAAGGAGAAGGCACAGCAAGATTCACACAGACGACTGCAGCAGGATGCATGCATGTGCACACACGCACAGTCACAGGCAACGCCACATGCAGCACCAACACTTTAATATATACATGCCGTCCCATCAGAGAGCAAAACACATTATGCATTTAGAGTAAGTGCATGTTGTAAGTGCTAAATTATGGAATATAATGAAACCACAGTCTCACAGCAGAATTACAGTCCCATTAATTCTAATGCAAGTCTCAGGTAGGCGAGTGAAGGATAGGCACGCAAATGTGTGCTATAATGGGCAGTTCAAGTTTGATAAATGCATAGTATTCATCTTACAGCATGTGTATAGTGTGCTTTTTGTCTTTCACACAGGTGCCTTATTGTAAACGATATTTAACACAAATCCTCCCTCAAAATAGCTGGTGTATTTACTGGATTTTGCCCTGTTTTAGCATAGAGTATTATGAGAAATGTATAATAGGTAATTATATGAGAACAGATCAAATATTTTGCACTTCTGATTCTTCTCAGCTGCACCAAACAACTAAACACTAACTTGTCCTGGCAAAAATATCCATACTTCAATCCTCCCTTCAATACAGTATCTGTTAATGATGGTATCACCAGTACCAAAGCTATTAAAAAAAAAGATCTAAGTGCTTGTTCAAGACCTCAGTTCAGTTCAGTCTTCATTTTTGTTCCTGAAAATTTGTCTTGCAGCAAAACCAGACAGCCATCAGTGACTTTTTCTGTACCAGCACCGTGTGCAGCTTGTTTTTTTTAGAAGGAAATGAGGAAATGATCATATTCTGTGAGCCGAGGACTTATTTTTATTTTTGCCATGGCATTGAGTATGTTTGAGTTTTTAATACTACTGTCGCATCAAAGTTAATTTTCTGCTGTCATGACAAATCTAACAGGTAATTTGTTGAAAATTCCATGTGAACAGATGTGTAACTTTTTGCACCACTGAACCTTCTCAGCTGCATTAGATGAAATTACAGAACCAGCATAAAATATATTTGGTTAATCAGGAAAACAAACCCTACTAGAGCTGCAACAATTAATCAGTTAATCAATTAGTTGTCAATTATTAAATTAATCGCTAACTATTTTTATAATGGATTAATCGGTTTGAGTAGTTTTTTTAAGAAAGAAAAAAGCAAATTTGTCTAATTTTAGGTCCTTAAATGTGAATATTTTCTGGTTTCTTTACTCCTCTAGGAAAGTAAAATGAGTATTTTCGAGTTGTGGACAAAAAAGACATCTGAGAGCATAATCTTGGGCTCTGGAAGACACCTATTAACATTTTTCACCATTTTCTGACAATTTATGGTCCAACCAACTTATCAGTTTATCAAGAAAATAATCAACAGATTAATGGACAATGAAAATAATCAGTAGTTGCAGCCATAAAACCTTCCAAAAACTCACTTATGAAGTTGAATGATGATGTCTTAATCATCTAAGCCCATCATCTACAGCATCATGTACAGCTGCTCACTTTGGATTGCTTCATGTTGTAAACTGAATATCTTGATGATTTGTGTCACACTGAGTAGCAATGTCATGGCCTCACACTTCTAACTGGCATTTTGTTACCAATTCAGACACTTCACTGACAACTTTAAAAGATTAATCAATAACTAATGACATCTATCAGATGTAGTCCTACCCAGATACAGCGCTGGTGTTCTCTGCTATTTAAGGGTTAATAATTGAAAATGCCAAACAAGAAGTTCTTTGTTCTTCTTACCTGTGAAGTTTCTTAGGTGGGGGAGGTGGCGGATTGGGTTCATTGTTGGCAGCTCCCTTCCCAGCTGCCAGCAGCTCTGATGAGCCGCTATGCAACGGTTGCCTGGCCGGCATGCTCCCGTTCTGCTTGCCCTCCTCCTCTGCACCGGTGCCCTCAGTCTCCCCCTGACAGGCACCATTGTTGGCGGCAGCCGGGGGGGCCGTGCCTGGCTCTGTCGTCGGAGGGGGGCCGCTGCTGTGGGCCTTGCAGTCGCTGGCCTCCTTCCAGACAGCGGCACCATTGACCAGGCCTGTCAAACGAGAGGTTGTCCCCGCCGGGTTGGCGGCCAGTTTCTTCTTCTCCCCGTCTTTCCGCTCTTCCTCCTCTTCTTCTTCCTCGATGCGACAGTTCCAGCCAGAGTTGTGGTGGTGGGGCTTGTGCCAGCGTTCGGATGCCACGACGCTGTGGTTCTCAGTGTGGACCTTGAAGTGGCCCTCTCTGGCAGAGACGAGGAAAAGCATGGGGAGTTCAGGGAGAGGGACAGGAGATGAGATGGATGATGAAAGGCTGGAGGTGCCCAGTTTGGGGAGATCAGGAAGAGGGACTGGGGAGGACATGGACGGTGAAAGACTAGAGGTGCCCAGTTTTGGGGAACGGCTGGTCCTTTTTGGGGGAATGGGTGGGCTAGACTGAGGCTTGGGGTGGAGGGTTGGGGCTTCTGTGGCCAAAGAGGGTGCACTGTGGCTGGGGCTGGGCCAGCGGAAGGCTGGACTGGTGGGGTCTTTACGTGCTGTGGGGCTGAAGTGGCATTGGGTGCTGATGGCTGAATCTGGACTGCTCAGGTAGAAAGTCCTGTTGTTCTCCTCTGTGTGGGTGGCCATTACTGTGATAGTGGCCCGTTGAGTGTCTCCTGAAAGCTCCAGCTCAGAGGACGAGTTCTTAGTCTGGTTTGGGGAGTCTGGATGGGACTGCACCCCATTGCCTTGCGGCCTGCGCTTTTTCTTGGTGCTCTCTGCATAAATGGGT
This sequence comes from Lutjanus erythropterus, assembly GCF_056507025.1. Taxonomy (NCBI): domain Eukaryota; kingdom Metazoa; phylum Chordata; class Actinopteri; order Lutjaniformes; family Lutjanidae; genus Lutjanus; species Lutjanus erythropterus. The sequence goes on along the minus strand of NC_139336.1, from coordinate 29,423,326 downwards.
TCAGAGTCTGGCTGTCCGTTGGGAGAGTTGGGAGCTGAATGTGAGCTACCCATGCCTGGTGAGCTTTGGGGGCTCCCTGACCTGACTGGTCTTCCTCCCGACCCCTCTGGCCCAGGAAGTGAATCTGTGCTGCTACGATAAGAACAAGAGGAGTCCGACAGGCTGGTCTGTTTGGACAGGACGGGAGGAGACTGGAGGGATTGAGTGGGAGGGGGGCTTGGACTGGTGGTGTCCACACTTAAGACCGTGGTGGAGGAAGTGCTGGGTGTCTTTGTTGTACCATTACTATGAACTGTGGGAGGACTGGAAGGGACAATATCCACAGAAAAGGGTATATCCACTGATGCCTGATGGGACTCCTGACAGTTCGCCCTGGTAGTCACACCAATTCCATTGTAAGTGCTCTTGGTTCTAGTGGGGGTTGTATTCTGCTGCCTGCAAGCATCTCCATTGGCGTTCTTCTTCAAACTCTGAGAACCTCGACCCTCCTCCTGCGTAACGAAGATATTGCTGATGATCATGGAGTCTTTAGGCAGGATGTTGGGGGATAAGGACGTCAGAGAGAAGCCGTTGTTGAAGTCCATCTTGGTTTCAGGACTCTGGAGAACCGCCTCTCTGTGGGCCTTGTTGCAGCCATTGCTGTCAATGTAAAGAGACGACAAGTCCAAGAGCTTCTTCAGGCCCAAACGCTCAACTGGGCTCTTTGTGTTCTCCTGTCACACAAAAAACATTAGCACCCATTAAAGAACATATAAATCATTCTGGATAGCAATAAACTCAAAGACTTTTAAGAGACTCACCTGCTCTATGTTCATGTTGACATCCGTCACAGACTCGTTGGTGTCGAGGCTCATCATAGTGGGTTTGACAGCGATGGTTGGCTTGCTGTAGGGCGAAGGCGATGTTACTCCAGTTTCTTCATCACCTCCCGGGCTGCTCTTCAAACAAGCAACTGGCACGCTGCCGCTCAGGCTGCCAACAGTCTTGTGATGCGCACTAAGCGGGTGGAAGCAGTTCTTACAAGAGCCGGGTTTCCACACGTGTTCTGCAAAGTCACTGCACGCTGACATCTTCGGTTTGCTCATTTAGGTGTGGTCAGAAGTGGCTGTTGAGTGATCTCGCAGACACAGGATGAACTGTCATGGCTGGACCGCAGATGGTTGCAACGTCACAAAATGATCACAAGGCGGGACATGTAGAGGAGAGAGAAAGAAGAATGAGGTACATTGTTGGCATGATGTGCATGTAACCACTTCTTGCCCAAAGGTTGCGTGATAATCATAATACCATGTGTCTTTATGGACAAGTAAAAGTGCTTGTATTACATAAGATCCCTCAGATTGTATAATGGCATTCTCCAGTCCAAGTCTGAGCAGACGCTGCATATAAAAAAAAGAAGTGGGAGAACGAGGGAAATTTCGATTTCGGAGGCAGGATGCAGAAGCACAATGGAATTCCACCAGTTCAACTACATGCCAAGACTTTTGTTGGAAAAATATTCAAAGGTTTTTTATTACATCCATGCAGAAACAACATCAGGAAAGTGGTTGTGGATGTTGGAGATAATGTGTGATAAATTATGCCAATTACTTCCATATTTTCTGGAATTGCCAGGCTATTGTACTTCATTGGCATGAAATTCATAAACATATTAATAAAGTATTTGGAGTTGGCATTCCTTTTAGATGTCAGACAGTACATGGGTCACGTTTCATTTAAAAAGGTGGAAAATTAATGATTAGAAACTTGTAAAATTACTTGGTTAGACTTCAGCTGAATTGAGAGAACGAAAGACTGAGAAGATGATGTAATTTTATCATATTTATCAACCACGTTCAACCATTTTTAGTGTGCAAGATGAAACCTTTCCATGTTGAAAGGTATATAATTAAAGCTAACACTATGATCAACATTGACATTTTATTGGATAAATCTATTATTCGTCAACTATTAAATTAATCACCAAATACTTTGATAATTAATTTTTTTTAAAAGCCAAAATTCTCTGATTTCAGCTTCAGAAGTGTGAATATTTTCTCTTTTCTTTACTCCTCTAAGACAGTGAACTGAACATCTTTGGACTATGGACAAAAAAAATACTTGAGGACATCACATCACACACTCAACAGATTAAATGATAACAAAAATAATGATTAAAGTTTGGTGTTCTTTAGTGAGGCAGGTAAAACTACAAAACGACAGCAAGATCCAAGAAGTTTTGCTTAATATTAAGTTATGCAGTCAACCACGGAAAAACTAAGGCAATCTGTCCTCTGGTGAAATAGTATTATAAATTTATTCTTTGTGCGCAGGCCTGTTTTATGTATGAGTGTCTGCATAACTTAATATTAAGCAAGACTTCCTGGATCTTGTTGCCATTTTGAAAATAATTGTAATAATCCTGCAAACAATACTCTGAATTAAAGTATTGGACATTAGAGAGAGAAAGTCATATTTTTTTTGCCTGAGATCTATGATTTCTGAATCCAGGTGCCTGAAATTTTGGGCAGAAAAAGAGAGAAAGTAAGTCAGAAGTCCCAACACCCACTCACAAGTGTTAAGAAAGTGATGAGAGAGTGCGGGCTGACAAGTGTGTTTAAGCTCATGGAAGACCTCCGTGAGGATTTAACTGTCATCCGCGGATGTAACTTAAGAAGACCTGCTGTCTGCTGTGCTACTTGTTCCCATGGCCTCCTTAAATTAGAGGGTATGTGGTTTCTGTTCAACCAAAGGGCCTGCCGGTGTGAGCCTTGCAACATAAAAGCCCTCCGGAGTCCTCTGCAGCCCCCGACATGCTAGAAGAAGACGGAGGAGCCTCAAGCATCCCGGAGGTCGGAATGTCAGGAATGTCTAAAGGCGCAAGTCTCACCAGGGTGAATCTCACACCCACAACAACCTCCCTTCCCCCCCTTTCACAAACCTCCCACTCCACATGTGTCCTCCTTCTCTCGCAAACAAACTGACCCACACACACACACACACACACACACACACCTCCTTCCTCTCCTCTCTATGTGTCCTGTTTAACTGGACTGACAGTGAGAGGATCAACACCATCATTTGTTTCCTTGCATCTGGGTGTCCCTCTTTATGTCCTTTACACAGCTTTAATTGCCTCTCAACAAGGTGCTGCAATGACACACGGCAACATTAGCCCGCTGTCTAGGCTCATTATCCAGAAGTAGAAACAGAGGAGGCAGGAGGATGAAAAATGACTTCTCTAAGACAATAAAAACACCCTCAGGTAGCCTAAATATCACTGTTACGTTACCACGTTATGTTGCACCAAACTTTTAAATGAGCTTAAAATTAAGTAATATTACATTTAACCCTCACTTTAAACCTCAGTTTAGTTTTTACTCTAAACCTAAATTAAATATAATTCTGTTCCCCCCCAAAATTTAAACTCTGCTTTAAACGTCGATCCAGTATGAACTTTAAACTTAAACATTTTAAAATGGCTACATTTTTGAGACGGGTTGAGAAAATTAATTCTCTGCTGAGCTGAGCCATCATGAGTAGGCTAATTAGGCTAACCAACTTTTTAGCTAGCTAGCAAACAATACGTTTTCTTTAATCATTAGATCGCTAACAATGTAATCCTTTGTCAACTTTTTAGCTTGCTAGCAAACAGTATAACTTTTTTTAAGCATTAGATAGCTAGCAAACAATTCAACTTTTTTTTAGCTAACTAACAAACAATATAATGTATCTCCACATTGATTAAACTCATTAGTTTCTGATAACATCACTAAATTTGGATTTCCTAAATTGAGATTAGTTTTTAATTGTACAACAGAGCCTAATGACTGCTTAATTTAATTCTGGATTTACTCATTTTAAACCTAGTTTTGCTCTGGTCTTCAGTGGTGCAACCAAGTCTAAACCCTCCACTTGATTATTGATTAAAAAACATAGCAGAATAAAAGATAAGGAATGCTTGAGACTTGTTTCGACTGTTGCTAATTCGTGGCTCCAGTATTACAACATTGCATTCCACTAATCCTATAGGAATGAAGAGTGTTCCTGTTAATAGAGATAATGCATGTTTACATTTTTCTTTGTTCTGTCTGACTCAGTTTGGGCAGGAAAGCACCCACAGGCTCACTGTTTGTTTAACCGTTCCTGCGACAACAGAGGAAACGGAGCCTTGCCTAACATCTTATAGCATTGTGCATGAGTCATATGAAGCGATGACTGACTGGAGACACACATCATTAAGGCTACGAGGCCTGCCAGTCAAAAACACGTCTGTCTAGGGGGTTTTATGGGACAGTTGGGCAATAAGAAAGCATAGGCAGACAGAGCACTGTCACGGTATGTTTAGTAAGTTAACACCAAACTGACAGGGGACACTTCAGTCTCTGTTGTTGCACTTTCCCAGCAGGGAATCACAGAAAACAACAGAAGTGGTGTGAGGTTCACCTGAAAACTGGATTTCCAAGAGAAAACAGAAACGTATCTCAAACTGCACCTCAGTTGAGGTTTATTCTAGCTCTTGTTTGCTTTGTTTGAACAGAGTTAGACCCCGCTGTCCACATTCCCCACACCTCCTCAAGCTCAAGGTCCAATATTTCTCACTTGTAAAAACACACAGACGGGGCATAACTGCCAGGAAGTTCAGCCTATGACAAAAATTCGAGCCCTGCCTGCAATACAAAACAGAGACTATGAAAAATATCTCATGAGCATGTGAGAAATCAGGGTCTAGAAAAATAAAATGAGTGCAAAAGAGTTGCAACTATTAGCTGATTAATCAATAAGTTGTCAACTATTAGATGAGTCAGCAACTTGTTTTGAGTCATTTCTATAGAAAAAAGCCTCTCAAATATGACATTTTTTTAGTTTCTTGACTCCTCTATGACAGTAAACTGAAAATATATTGAGAAAATGACAGATAAATCTATGATGAAAACAATAACTGCGGTCCTAGTAGGGTGCAACTAATGATTGTTTTCATTATCCATTCATCTGTCAATCATTTTCTCAATTAATCAATAAGTTGTCTGGTCCATAAAATATCAGAAAATGGTGAAAAATGTTTATCACAAATGTATTCAGAGAAATCAGAGACTTTGGACATTTTTCTTTAAAGAATTACCCAAAACAATGAATTGGTCATTAAACCAGTTGGCAATTGATTTAATTGTTTATAACTAATTGATTTTTTGACTGAAGGCTACAGGCTACAGTCCCAGAGTGCAATGAAAACATGACTTGAGGGTGGATGTTGGTCTGATGTGGGGTTTACAGGTTTTGAGCCACCTAATAAAAACATCATGGGCCTTGAAGTCACCATCCACATGTCCCCTTGACCTCTGCACATCACACTCAGACGCCCGGCCACTAGATGTCTCAAAAAACACACTCACATGCCGAGGCATTAAAAAAACCCTCCTCTGAGGCGCTCTAAGCATCATATCCTTAAGTCTTAAAAGCTAAAACTGTGTGCCGGTTTTCCCTTGAAACACAAAACCAGGCATTTGCTTTGAGCTAACAGGCTGTCAGGCTGCAATAGAGACAGGATGGCAACGGTTTAAATAGCCTACAGATACGGTGACCAGGAGGAGTCATTAAGGTAAAGGTTAGAGGGCTTATCAACACTCAACAGCTGGTAAAACTGCACTTTGTGTCTGAGTGCTTCTGCAGCAGCAGCGGAACAACCCACTGAACCAGTGATTCTCAAATGTTTTCACTTCAAGGACCCCTAAACTGACACAAACTAGACCACGGACCCTCATCTGACTAAGATGTTTGTTTTTACATGTTTTTATTAGAGTAGTTTTGTCTCGTATGCTCGCTGTTTGAGTCTTAGTTGGGCTTAAAGTTGACATGTTGTTATATAATCATCACTTTAGTTTACGGCTGCAACTAATGATTGTTTTCTCGTTTAACTGATTAATAGCTGTTTGCTTTAAAATGTCAGAAAATGGTGAAAAATGTCAATCAGTGCTTCCAAAAGCTTAAGATAACATCCTCACATATCTTATTCTACTCACAACCCAAAGATATTCAGTTTACTGTCAGAGAGGAGGTAAGAAACCAGAAAATATTCACATTTAAGATGCTAAAATCTGAGAATTTTGATGTTTTTGACAGTTACTCTATTATCAAAATAGTTGGTGTTTAATTTAATAATCAATTAATAATCGACTAAGCAATTATCAATGCAGCTCTGGTTTAGTTATAGATAAAATTCAGGCTAAATTACAATGTTTTCACATATTAAAGTGGTGGTAGTTGATGTATCACTGCTAAATTAATACAGATGAAACACTAGTGTGTGAAACACATGAACAAACAGTCATATACATTCTGTTATTGTGTTACTTGTGATGGAATTACAGCCAAAAATAAATAGGACCCCTTGGAGCCCCCTCAAGGATCCTTGGAGGTCCCTGAACCCACCTTTGAGAACCACTGCCCTGAACACACCAGCACATGCATGAGAACTACAGAACTACAGATCATTTGATGGTTTTTATTCTAGGATTACTGTAACATAATTCATCATATTATCCCACTGACTGCTTTTTGGGGGATTGCTTTACCGTTATGCCAAAAAAAAAAAAAAAAATCAGAAAAGATCATACACTTAAATTAATGAGATGCTTTTAAAGTATTCATGCATAATCAAAATAATTACCTGTAGTCCATATTAACGGTCTGATAATCAGGTCAGTGTGTAGTCAGTCACCCACTTTGAATACAAATTCTTTTACGAGCAACATTTGTCACGCCTGCTGCCTCAGTCACACACAGCCCAGTCATTCATTCAGAGGAGGAGGAGGAGGGGGACAACCTGTTTTTTTGCGATACTCGGTAGGGATTTCCGCCAAAAACTTGTGAACTTCTGACAAATATCTCAAAACTTCCACCTCAACACGGTTCATTTAAATATTTTGCAAGCGCTTGTTCCTAAGATAAATTCGGCATAGGCTACACACCCCACGTGTTCCCGTTTACGCTGTTTTTTTAGGCGTGATAAATGAAATTTTGGCTAAACGCACAATCCCAAGTTTGCCTTACGGGTGGGTTATTTTAGCAAAAAACAAACAAACAAACAAACAAACAAACAAAAAAAAACAATCCTTTATGTCCTCGTGCGGTGAGGAAACCGGCACAATTGGCGTGTTTTCATCACCTGCATTAATAAGTTACATTAGTATCATTAATCCAAACAAATAGGTGTGTAAACGCTACAATGTAACCACGCTTGAAGTAGCCAAGGTTATGTACTGTCTGCTTACCTGCTCGGACTTTCTCTTCCCTGGCAACACGAAAGCTCTCCAAAAAACACACTCAAGAAAAATTAAACACCACAGCTGTATCGAAACTGCTCCTCTGATTCCAGCAGGGGGGAAAAAAATTATCCGTGTTTTCTTTACGTATCCAACGCGCGACAGGTTAATGAGGCAGGAGGAGGCTGCGTGGTGCTGCTGCAGGCTGGTTTCGGCTCCAGCCGCCTGACATGCTGCTCCTGTTTCTCCTGCTGCTGCTGCTGCTGCTGTTGCTGTTGCACTGTGCAGAGGTGGAGTAGTGGTGTTGGTGAGGCGGAGCAGGAGTCCTCTGCAGCAGCAGCAGCGTGGGGAGAACACAAGGAGGTGGGAGGAGCTCCTAAACCAACCATGCAGTCTGGCCAGTAGCCACACTCACACACACTCTCATTAAGGCTTTTGTCTCTCGAGCTGTTATAAGGATTTAAGATAATACAGAGAACCCAGCTTTCAGTGTGTTATTTGATTTGCAGAAAATTACACATTGTTGTTTGGCAAATACAGGAAATCCCCTTAAATGTGGAAGTTACTGTTTTGGTTAAAAAAAAAAAACAAATAAAAACACTGGGCTGTGCAGGTCAATTCTGCAAGCACTTAAAGGGACTGTTCAAAATACATGTTTCCCTCTTGCAGTGCTATTTAATCATCTAGATTATTTTTGTGTGCATTGCCAGGTTTTAGAGATATTAGCTGTAGAGATGTCTGCTATCTCTTGACTATAAAGGTTTCCATTTCCATATAAAACTTTCAGCTACAGATAACATCTGGTACTATCTGGTATCATCTAAGTCGCGGCTCCCAGCAACCTGAGCCGATGCTAACACAGAACTTGTAAACACTGCAGACCTGAACTGCTGATTGGTTGCACAACACAGGATGTGATGCAAAAATAGACAAGTTACCATCAATTGCAGCCACAGTTTTTTTTTATTCACTTAAAAATAGCAGCCCACAAAACCACGCTGTGGTCTGTTGATGAACTGCAGGCGTATAAAGAACACCGTCCCTTCAAAAGAACAAGTGGTGGAGCGTGTGAATGCAGCGGAGCAGAGGAAAAGGTGAGCAGTGAAGCTGTCAGTCTGGCAGTAAATGTACAGTGTAGGCTACAGTTTGTCACTGAATGAAGACTGTAGCTTCTCAAGACCAAAGCACCCGTACACAGCATCACTATGACAGTAGCTCCACCTACAATGAGGGAGTACTTGCAGTGGAAAAACGAAGTTTAAGAATCAAAATTGGGAGGAGTTTAGTCCAGCCATACCATGAGGAGACAGGGCTTTCATAGAGGCTCTCAAAGCACAGAAGAAATACATTTAAAAAACTGAACAGCAATGTCGCTTTCAAGAAATAATGACCCGGTTACTCAAGATAATCCACAAACCTTACTGTGAGCAGTTTCAGGTAGGAACTATTTTTCGTCTTTCTACAGAACTACACCCACAAACCATATCACCACGCAGGAAGTGTGCATCTAGTCATGGAAGAGAGGTTATAGCTCAGCTGAGGTGGATGCAATAGAAGTCTGTGCAAAGGAATATTAGAGATTTGTTTCTAAACACATTATACATGTTAAAAAATAGTTGCTGAAAACATGGGAAAAGACTGAGAACTATGCTGTACTGAAATCATGGCTCCATGGTGCAGTGCAGCCATTGTACCTTAACACAATATAAACTAGAATGCATTAGCATTTAGTGTTAGCAGTGCAACAAGCAAACCGAAGTAACCTTTCACTTGACTCTTTCACTCCAAATCAGCCATTCAGTTACTGCTCACTTCCTGACAGAAAGAAAAACATTATCATTCTGCTGCAGATTGAGAGGAACGAGTTGATTCTCAGATAAGTCACTGAGGTCAGGAACTGGATTCTGGTTCTGGTGGCTCAAACATGTCTGCACAAGTCCAGTAAAGCTGCTGGATGGAGCATCATCAGGTCGTTATCAGGTCGTAGTGGTATTTGACACTGAGACAGCAGAGCGGACTCGTCCCCAGTGGGTCAGAGCAGAGAAAGCTGCTTATTTTGCACGACTGTGAAACCTAATTTTATATATTTGGTGATTTTTTTTTAATCTTTCAAGTTTGGCTGGGCGGTTAATGACACATTTTTCTGTGGTGACAAACATGGTCACAACATGAGCCTCTCGTCCATGAGTAGATGCACGCTTCCTTCTGCGCTGTGATTCGGTTGAAGGGTGTCGTTCAGAGGAAACGAAATAGCTCTTTGATTAAACGGCTCACATCAAGGTCTTAATGATTTCTGGAGATGGAGTTCTGTTGAGTTTTTCGTATATATTTCTATGGCGCTTGGGGCACCATAAAAGTGCCATTTAGTTCCATTATATTTGAGAGAAAGCAGTCATCTCTACAGCTCCAAAAACTCAGCAACTCTCACCACAATGACCCAGGTGGATAAATAGCACTACACAGGTAAGAGCAAAGTACTTTTATTTTTGATTTTTGGGGCAAACTGTCCCTTTAATCTTAATCAGAAGCCCTTTGATGTGAGGAAGGTGTATGTTTGGCTGCCCCTTTCCCTCCTGCTACCCCCTGGGCTGCTCCTGCTTCTGTTCATCATGGCTGGGGTGACAGAGTGATAGAAAAACACTGGCTGCTGTTACTGAGCCAGGCTGGACCCCCGCTGGTTTCCATTACAGCCGGCAAAAGGAGAGGCAAAGCTCACAGAGTGACAAACACAGCCGTTGTGTTGGATGGAGGCAGTCATCCGTAGAGATTAACCTTTTAACTGAGCACCTCCTCTTATGTCTTACTGAGAAATAATAAGAGTGGAACAAGGAATTATCTGTTGGCTTTTTAACTCATTTAAACAGATGCAGCTGAGACACCTTCTGAGTCTGCTACATTTTCCGTCTGTCATGCTCTTTTCAAAGATTTCCATTTGGTTAGTTTGTCATAAGAAGTCCAAAACATGGCAGTCCATATATGTCAGTGTGATGGAAAAAGGAAAAAAAGATCCTGTAAGTTATTATAATGAAAAACTTTCGGGAAATATCTCAAAAATAATGGCTTACTTATGTCAAAATCATGACTTAGAGTCTCAAAATAATGAGTTAGCATTGCATAATAAAGAATCAGCATTGCAAAAATAATAAGATAATTAGTTAGTATTTCAAAATGAAGAAAAAACATCTCAAAATATTGAGTTATCATCTCAAAATAATGAGTTAGCATCACAAAAATGAGCTAGCATCTCAAAATAATGAAAAACTATCTTCTCAAATTCATGTTTTTCATTATTTTGAGACACTAGCTCATTATATGGTAATGCTAAGTCATTATTTCCAGAAGGCGTCTCATTAAAATGACTTACAGGGTCTTTTTTCTCATCACACTGGTGGAAATGTGCCTAAGTACTAAAAGTACAGGCCCTGGAGGGATGCATAATTGCAGATTCCCTGAAAAAACAGCAGAAAAAACTAGATCTGAACCCCCCTCCAAAAAAAATCATGTAGCCCTTCTTCTCTCCACTCAGAGGATCCCATTGCTCTGGTCCACTTCCTTCCTGTGAAAGCAGACATCCATGCATACGAATTGATTGGACACAGAAGCCGACAGTTTCCTGCACCTCACGCGAGGATTTATAGAGGAGCTGAGACAATCAGCATAAGTGGCGCAGCAGAGACTGGATCCAGGCAAAGTGATATCTTTTACAAGACCACCTGTTGAAATTGGAAAGAGTCACAATCCTCTCAAGAGGATTAAGAGTTTGTTCCAATGCATCTATTTTTGGCAGCAGAGAGCATGTAATAATTCTGCTAATGGGGTAATTCAAATAGCTTGGGCTTTGCATAAAAAACATGGGAGGACGTTTGGGAAGCTTCTGCTGTTTAGACTTTGCACGTTTGCTCAGACATTGATGCAGTTTGCACATTATGATTTCATTAAAGTCATGCAGAAAGCGGCGTCTCCTGTTCTAGTATCGGTGTGTATTTGTGCTAAGAATCTTTTTGCTAACTACACGCGGTGTTACTCTGCAAACTCACAGGCAGGGCCGTCATATAAAACCATTTCCCAAGATACACTGAGATAAATCTTCCATCACGAGGCAAATTTTAGTGCTGAGATGTTGTGGGAGCATCTAAATTAGAGGAGCACGCAGGGCGGGGGGGAGAGGATTTCTTATGGATGCTGCAGTATTGCAAGACTTTTTCCCACATAACTCCTCCAGCAGAAATCACATACACTCTTAGGAATAAAAGTGATAACTAGAACCATAAAGGATTCTTCAGATTGTCCCCCTTGCCTGGTAGAACCTTTTGTAAAAGTTTTACTTGGAACCCTTTCGTAGGCCTTTTCCATCAACACAGAACCGCCACCATTCAGGCACCACCTAGAACCCAACATAAATGGTTATACTCAGAACCATCTGTGAAAGGTTTCAACCACAACCCGCTATGGAGCAATGGTTCCCCCCAGACCCCTCTCTGTGGGTTCTATCCAGAATCCTTCCACCTTCTAAAGGAGCAAACAAGAACCCGCCCAGGCTGCTCTATCGCAAACCTTTTCATGTTCCAAGGTTTTTGTCTAGAACCCACCCAGGGAAGTCTATCATGAACCCTTTTATAATCCAAGGGTTTTATCTAGAACATAACCAAAGGGTTCTACTGTGAAGCTTTTGGGTTTCATATAGAACCCATCCAGGAAGTTCCACCGCAAAGTCTCTTAGATTCCAAGCATTTTATCCAGAACCAACTCAGGAGGATCTACTGTGAACCCTTTTTTCCTCCAATGGTTTTATCTAGAACCCGTCCACAGATTTCTACCAAGAGGTCTTTTATTTCAGGGGGATCTCAGTCTCCTTGTAAAGAGATTCTTTGGATGAAAAAGGGTTTTTAATGGAACCCTTGACGAACCCCTTCAGGATGAACCACTCTGGAACTCCTATTTCTAAGAGTGGAGGAAAATCACAAGCACGATCAAGCAACAAAATAAGAATACTGTGGGAAAATATAATTTTATTTGGCTTGAGTCTTCCCTGATTCCCACACAAACCTCCTACCATACTGTGTAATACCTATAAATTATTACAGATAAATTAAAGATGCCATTACGCTGCATGTTTTGCACGCCACGTACACTTGGCGCAGTGCTTGCTCGTGCTGGCACGAGGCTGAAGTTGTCAGGCTGTGTACAGTGTGTCCCATAAAACATTTGGAGTTGCTCATCTTTCATAACGCTCCCTTAAATTATGAAGGGAATCAGAGCCACTTAATGTTAATCCGGCCGGCTCTGCCACACGATGCACACTGATGAATTAGCAGTTTGTCGACGTGCTGCAGAGCGCCGGGAGTTTGTGTGTGAGGAGAGGAGAGAGGCAGCCTCTCCGCACACTGCAACATGAGGATGCTGTTGGAGGAGGGCCAATCATAAACTGCCCAGGCCGCAGATACAACGTGAGGATGCTGAAATACGAGCAGCGCCTTGACAACTCTGCATGATGTATGTTGTTTGCATCTCCCCGGACGCCCCTGCACGGCTATCCGCTATCACACAAACACAGAATAAGTCTGAAAACACTGAATATTTTATGTTTCATAATACAGATTGATCAATTTTTGCTGAGAAAGATGGGTCCCCACAGCATTCAGACTGCTCTACCTGCTCTCTTTCTCCTCAGTGTCAATGAATTATTAAAGGGACAATCATCTCAAATTAAATTCAGCGGCGAAAGAAGCGGGTTTTAATGCCAAGTAGCGAGAAATAGACTTCTGACGATTGAAGGCATTACTCGGGTCAGACAGGACCAACACTATCTCTCCCTCCGAGTCCACTGTCAGTCATGATAAGAAGAGTAATATCAGAGTGCTGGGAACGAGTCTCTGCTATGAATAAAACCTCAGAGTGAATATCTCAGAGTTTGACTGAAACTGACTTTCTGCATTATATTCAGTTAAACTTGTAAGAGACTTTTTTTTTCCCTGTAAATCCACCCTTAAAATCTTTTCCTCTGCTGTCACGTGTTCTCTGAAAACTAGAAGACATTAAAAACTAAATGTAGTTTAACGGTTTCATTTGCCTTCCTGAACTTCCCGCTCTCTCTTGGTGCCCCTATTTACATTTTTCACTCTCTAGGACTGGTCATTTATGTTCGGCCTCTGTAGTCATTTTTTTGTCTCCTTGTGGTAGTTTCATGTCTCTTTGTATTTTGGATTTTGTGTATCCTCTTTGTTATTTTGTGTGTTTTTGTGGTTGTTTTGTGTCTTTTTGTGGTGGTTATGTGTCTCCTTGTAGTACTTTTTGTCTGTCTGTAGTAGTCTTGTGTCTCTGGGGTCATTTTGTGTTTCTCTGTAGTAGTTTTGTGTCTCCTTGTGGTATTTTTTGTGTTTGGCTGTGTGTCATAGCCCCGTTTAAACCAGCAATGACAAATCTTCTAGTAAACCTTTACTGACTCCAGCTTCCCCATTATTCACCGGACATCTTCATTTGTCCAGCTGGCATCCTCTGTTGTTCTGCTTTTTTAAAGAGCTGAAATTTAATTCTGAGAACTCATCCCCAAACCAGATGGCAAACACCGGAAGCAGAAGCAGAACCTGTAAGACATGTTATGTTTTATTTAAAGGATAGTTTTAGTATTTTTCATTGCTGTATTACAGAAACTTCCTGACTTGCAGATCATACTTTAACTGTTTGGTAACCACAGTTAGGACCTGACTTTGGAAAAAAGCGATTACAGAGGAACATGTCATAATTCATTGCTTCTATACAAAATAAAGATAAACGCTACTAACTTTAGTGTAACTGTTAACTGCTGTCCAAAGTTTTACTTTGCCACCTGTAGTACTGTAGTAGCTAACTTACTAACTAGCTAATGGTACCTAACAGTAGTGATGGCTGACAGTAGCTAACGGTAGTGTTAGCTATCAGTAGGCTAAGTAACGCCAGTGTTGGCTAACAGCAGCTAATGATAGTGTTGACAAACAATAGCTAGCGGTAGTGTTAGCTAACAGTAGGCTGACCAACGCTAATGTTGGCTAACACTAGCATTGTTGGCTAACAGTTGCTAACAGTAGCAGTGTTGGCTAACAATAGGTAATGGTAGTGTTAGCTAACAGTGGGCTAACTAATACTAATGTTGGCTAACAGCAGCAGTGTTAGCTAACAGTAGCCAAGTGTAGTGATAGGTAACAGTAGGCTAACTGACACTAGTGTTGGCTAACAGTAGCTAATGGTAGTGTTAACTAACAGTAAGTTAATTAACGCTAGTGTTTGCCAATAGTAGCTATCAGTAATCAAATCATACATTTGTCTTGGGGTTTTTCAAAATTTACAGTCTACCATTAAAGACATTTGATGTAAAACAACATTTTCAAATTTCTGATTACATGTTTACGTAAACTTAGATTTTCCCTGAGCTTTATTCTGTAAATCTGTTCTCACGTGAACTGTCTGTGGGCATTGTTGTCATTGATAAATGTGAAGCCTCTTCACATTATAAGAGCTCTTAACCAAAAGGAGAAGTTCAGAGTTTTGTCCTCTCATTGTGTTTGTTTGGGCTAATTGACAAACCAGGTATTGTGCTGCTCAGGTTTCTGTCTGTTTCTCTGTGTGTCACTTCCCATTACCACAGGAGGCCCCATAAAAGATATCCTGTCACGACACCAAAAGGTCTTTGTTTGCATTTGGCCTGCATGTGAAGAATACTCTTTAGTCAGTCACTGGAGACATTAGACTTCCCATTTGAAACTCAATGCTTTCTCTCAGATTCTCCTCTGCCAAAAATAATAATAAAAAAAAGAAACCCTTAAAGTTCATGTGAAATTTGAACATTTTCAACAGGTGCTTGAAATGAAAGATGAAAGAAGGAGTGAACTTCTGTTTGCAGTCAGGCTGTTTACTGCTCGTCGGAAACACTACAAAGAGCGAGAGCGGCTTAAAGTACACCAGCTCCCTCAGGACTCACTTTCTTCTCCGCAGGTCGTCCCTCTTAAAACCTCAACATTCAAAGGTAACCCCCTCGTGTAACTGTATGCCTCTGAGAGCCAGGCACCGGGAATTAAATGTGTGTGTGTGTGTGTGTGTGTGTGTGTGTGTGTGTGTGTGTCAAAGGGAGAGGTGGGTGTCAGATTTAGTGCCTTTTCCCTCCTGGGTTGCCATGGCAGTCTTGTAGAGGAGTTGTTGTAGTCAGGAATGCAAAGATAACGCAAGGCAGAGCCGCACCTCGCGCTCACAAAGTCAAACAATACAGAAACCCACCCTGTATACTCTCTATCACACAGTCTGCCTCCGATGACGAGATTTCTCCGCTGCCTCCATCGTTGCATTCCTCTACCTGTCTCTGCAGGTTCACCCTGCGATTATGACACACACACAAAACACTGAGCGTTTTCATTTCACCATCCACGGGCCGCATCATTTGTTTATAGAAGGTTGAGGGAATTTCTTACGTGATCTCGCCGTAATTTGACCAAATTACCGAGATACTGTGTATCTCAAGGTCTGAGCTCTCTCAAAACAAAGATTTCTGTGTTACACAGCTATACTTAGAGATAATTCTGGAGAAGCTGTCCCAATGAATAAAAAAACAGTAGATGAAGTGATGCATTATTACCTCACCTCTAAAAAAGACAGGCTGTTTAAATCATCTCCACATTAGCCAGCATAGTTGATTTAATATTTAACTGTTAATATAGCGCAAGACTAAATATTGTTGATGCCATTTAATCAAGCTATAATATAGGGTTTCAAGTTAAAAGTCCTGTTTATTTTCTCCAAAGGTCATTCCCCAACACTGGGTCGGGAGCCACAGGATGGTCACAGGAGATTTTTATTTCAGTCCTCAAATAAATAAAATACAATTTAAGATTTATATCTGCAGTATTAAAGTTTAAAAAATAGATTGTTAACCAAGTGTTCGAAGGCCCTTTCTGGCAGAAAGATTTGACGGACTTCTCCCATACTAAACAGACAAACATGAGAGTGGTTTTGAGGCAATTTTTTTCTTCAAATCATCAGCTTTGTAGAAAATCAGCAACTGTTGTGTGGCGTTTTGTTCACAGATGCAACAACAGCACAGCATTTTGACGTTTCTATAACTTTGATTTAGGCCTTTGATTTGCTTCTTCTATATAGAAATGAAAACAGAGACTTATGGGCATTTGCAGAAAAAAATTAAAAGTGATTGACATAACATAAAGTCCTGAGGACAGATGGTGATTTACAGCCAGGGAAAATATGTCCTTCCTGTTGGAAATTCTACATATCTTTCAAAAAAAAAAAGTATTTAAACTTTTGGCCGGAGTGATATTTGAAGTGTCCCACCTTCTGCCCGACCAGAGCAGAGTGTTTTCTGCAGTCATGGCGTAACATTTTTAACTGGATAAATGTACACGGGATGATAACAGAAACATTAACCACGTTTCATATTTTTTCCAGTCAGAAGGTAAAATCTCATTATGGTCTGCAGGGCCAAAGCAGATAGATTTTTGTTATCAGGCCGACATGTCTGTCTGTCTGTCAGGCAGCGATACAGAGACCTACCAGCTGCTCAGGTTGTGATTGGCTGTTCATCTGGCTCACACACACACACAAACTGCTAATACTAATACCTATTGCACACCAGTGACCTGTTTGTCCTGGGATTGGGCTGCTGCTGCTCTGCTCGAATACTTAACACACATAAACACAAACCAATGAATGTTAGCATAGCTTTCACAGATGCACACACACATGCCAACACACACACACACACACACACACACACACACACACACACAGAGCCATCTGCCAGATGCATTAGCTGTCTGCAGATGCCCAGGTCAGAGCGAGCCAGGGCACTGAGAGTGTGTGGGTTCATGGGTTCATGGAGGGATCAGATAAATTAAACAAATCAGCCAAAGTCCTCCATTCTCAGAGGGGTTTCTTGCTCTCTTAAAAATTAAATTAACATTTATGTAGCCAGATTGATTGGGGTTAATCACACTTGTCTGCCTTCATGCCTTTCAATGAGCTTTGCCAGTAAGTTGTGGTTACAGGAATTTATTACTGGTAAGAGTTTGTGCCAAATCATAAAATCTCCGGAGTTTAATTCAAGCCAAGCCAAAATACAAAAGACACCGTACTTTATTTTTTGGTCTGTGATGCCCTAACTGCTATCTGTGTGCTGCATCAAATTTAGCATGTGGTTAGGTGTGAGGACGTACAGAAGAGGAAGCATATTAAGGAAACAAATTTGCCCCTGCAGCAGATCTTCTCTCCAGATTTATGCCTCGCAATAAAGTTGACAAGACCGTTGATCTGATGACTCACTGGAGCTGCAGAGGCAGATAACTGACAAACTAACAAGTGTTAACAAGAAAAAGTTAAAACTGGGGAAAAATGCGGGAATAAATACTTTGAAGAACAAAATACCTCCTCAAAAGGTTTGCTTACATACATACATTAGAGTACTAATTTCTCACTATCCTGCTGATTCAACTCAAGAGGTATAAAATTAAGCTCATCTGAGTAAACTGGACTCGAAACTTTGTGCTCCTGGAGTGAAGGTGAAGCTCTGCAGGCTAATGTTAGCTAACAGTTATCAAGTATATCTGACCAAAACCCATGTCTCATTCACGTGAGAATGTGTAACATTAGCTACACCCGGGATGAGAGCCATATTTCTAGAATATCTTTTAAAAAATAACTTTTTTATAAGGCTTTAAAATGGATTTATTTTGACTGTATGATTGCTTTGGTTTAAGATGCTCACAATGGTTAGTTATAATTACTTATCTTTGTCAAGGCAGTTTGTTTCCTGTTTTCTTAAGTAAGAGCAGCTTGTTACTGTATTGATGATAAATTAAGTGATTTATAATGTTGCACACAAACGTGATTGTGGAGGTTTATGTAAAGTGTATATAAACTCAGATATATTCTAAGGCAATACATGATCCGTATTCATTTTCTCTCCACTCTTTTCGTCGCCGCAAACCACATATTTCATTCATTTTCTTGACCTGCTTTTTCTTGTGTCAGACGTGCTGGAGCCTTTCCCAGAATGCATCAGCAGGAGACGAGGCCAAACCAAACAGCGGTGAAATGAGGCAGCCATGTAGACCAGTTGTACTTGAAAATCAAAAATATACTGCGTGTGGTCCCAATGCGCATCAAAATGCAAATTACACTTAACAACTTTGCATCATTTTGAACTTTCAACATTTTGATTGAATTTTGTGAATTACGGTCTCAAATAATCAAATCTCACATGAATAAAAAAAGACTTGCTGGCTTTTGGCTGTGTTTCTGGGCTGACTGCATCTTTTTCTTTTTTATGTGTTGAAGTGAGTCAAACACCTGATATCATGGCGAGACTTGTTAGACTCCCTCGGCGAAGGCCAAGTCATCAATCCCTGCATTAGCTGTGAGGAAACGGCCACTTCCTCAATTTTGTTTCTACAGATTCATTACAATGACTTTACAGAGACGACCAGCTGACCTAAATCAAAACACCCACTGAAAATATTGTGATGCAACACACTGTAAACACAATACAAGAGAAAACAGAAGGGAAAAAAAAAACACGTCACAAGATAGTCGGGTATTTTCTGCTGAGATAAAAGCTGAACAAACCATTAAAATGGGAAATAACCTTGACAGCACAGCTCATTAAAAACAAATATTCCCTCAGAGGGAGAAAGATCATCCATATATTGAGCTATAATACTCCATTGTTTTCTGTGTGATATGTGCCAAAATGTGACTTCAGTGAGCTACTTCTAATTTCGAAATATTATGATAGCATCGAGTGACCCTGCAGTCTCCTCCCGTCTGCTGCTCAGGTTTCCCAGAAGATTGATCAATCCTCGCTGCTGTGATTACAGATAGCCGCCGGTGACATTCCTCCCACTCAGTGTGACTGACGTTGACTGACTGGATGTGCTCCGTCTCTCTCTCTCTGTCTCTCATACATATTTATCCATTAAACGGCCCATTACTAACAAATCCACCTAATTGTCTGTATCCGAATGATGATAAATGAAAAACGAAAGTTGCAGTCTGTAACTTAGATAATAATAGAGTGCTGCAGGGGTGACGTATTTTTCTCTAATTTATCCGTTCTGGTCAAGAATGCCTTTTTTTTCTGGGTTTTATCATAAGAGACAGAAGCGTGGCTGTCTTTGGATGTTCAGAGGACTCTTTAACTCTTCCACTTCCTTTGTTTGGGAGATTCTGCAACACTGATTTCGTGTGAAACTTCAGCATTTTTTTTTTGTGGACTGAAAAAAAATTAACCCCACCCTCAATCGTCATGAGGGTGAGTGGATAATGACTACATTTTCATTTTTGGGTGAACTATCCCTTTGATCTTCCCAAATGAATACCGCTGTTGTGATTTTTGAAGCGTAAAAGCAGTAAAAAGCTCATGTCAGTGATCTGCATGACATTTAATGTACATGACAACTCCTATAGTCTCGTTTGGCCACTTGTTAGCAATCGCGTGAAGCTTCACAATTCACCAGTGGGATATTACTGACATATTTTACATCGTAGAACAAAATGTGAAAATCTCTTGCAGCTTATACCGTAACCACAGACCTTATTTCAGGCATCTAATGAAAAACTCATTCAAAAAAATCCATCGACTTTGCGACAAAGGAACCCGAGGTGCAAATGTGCTGACTCATTTCCCTGTTTGAGGACTCATTCCTGCAGCACTCTATACGTTGCGTGTCTCGGTATCTGGGACGGAGCGCTGACCCTTTGACCGAGGCGCCGGACTCAGAACTGGAGCTGGTCCCTGCGGCGCTGTGCTTTACCCACCGCAGCCTCTGTGTTATGAAGGTCGAGGGTACAGGATAATATTTTCAATCAGTTTGGGATGAAACAAAAAGTCCAAGACAGAAAAAAAAGACAGAAAAACACACAACAAGCGAAACATATTGCTTTTGTTCCTTATAAATTCTTTAACACGAGACCTCAGGAGAGTTATTTACAAGCTTGCTGCTGTCAAAAGGGTCTGGAAGTGTGAATGATGCAGTTGGCACGCAGTTGTGAGCTTTGTGACCACTCTGTTGTCACTTTCAGCTCCTCAACAAAGACACTGAGGCACAGCAGCTCTAATTAGCTCTTTTGTGGATAATAACAAGCCTCTTCACCTTGTTACTTATCCACTTACTGACACGTGGAGAGTGAAACATCACGAAGTGAACAACTTTCTAATTGTGCACTGCCTGGAACTCCTGAGAGTAAAGCTGAAATCACGCGGCATTGTCTTGTTATGATTGATTCCTGCATCGACCGGCTGATTTCTCTGCGCCTTGTGTCTTTCTGCGGGCTGTTTTGAGTCTGAAAAGAGCGAATGAATGAGCGATGATCCCTTAATTAGTCAGATGGAGACAAACGAAATATACAGTTGTTGATTCACGGGAGGTCTTTTAAACTCTCACTCGCAAACACTCCGAGGACTCCACACAAAGCCCCCTCAGAGTGAAGTGCCCGAGGCGCTGTATGGAACAGAGCTGTATGCTGATGAGTAGCGTGTGAATCACACTTGGTTCCCAGACGCACGTTCGCTCCAGACTTCACCTCCCCCTCCCGTTTGCCTCGTCTCTCTACCCTCTGATGACCTCCTGGAGGTCAGCAAGTCTTTATATCATGTCACACACTGAAGACTTGAGAGCTGTTAATGAAAAGAGCTAACAGCATTCTTGTTTTTCAGTGTGCAAAACATGCAGTGTGCGCATTTTTATCAGTTCCTGCTATCACTGATTGTTTAGCAAGGATGAGCATTTTTCAAAGCTTGTTTTTGCTAAAATAAAATCCTTTCTGATTTCTTTGCACAGTGAGTGACTTTGCACAACATAAAAACTGGTGCATGTCAAAATCTTGCCTGCACTGAAGCTTTATTACAGAAGGATCAGTGTGCTTAAGGACCCAGTCACTGTCCTTTATACCCTTAAACATAATTCCTAGAAACATCATCTTTGGTGGCATCGTTTTTAAATGAAAAGCTGTGATCTTGCGCTGCATGGAAGTCGCAGGGAGGTGGTTGGGGTGGACGTTGGGCGTGCAAAATACTGGACTTTGAAACCGGACACCGGGCTTTGCATCCTGAGTCCCACATGTGGTTAGTTTTAGGCAACAGAAGCCCTAACCAGGAGGTTAAGGTTGGAGGAAAATGTAATTTCTTTTAAACATTACCAAAGTAAATACATCCTGTCTTGTGCCTCAAGTCACTTTTGACTTTTTTTTAACATTAAACCAAGACCACCAGCTTTCCTCGACTTTAACCTTAAGTTCTGTGAGTGCCTAAATATAACCATAAAAAACAATAATTATACTTGAGTAACTATGAGCATATAACTGGGGCAACATTGTGGTTCTGGATTCCAGCTGATTTATAGCATCCTCTTTTCATTTATTTGCACAGTCAATCACACAACAGCTCCTTCCCATTTTAGATGTGTCTTTGTGTTTTAAGCTGGACGCTACTCAGTAGTTTTTTATTGGCCACTCAGTGACTTCCTCATACTGCGACATCGCTTGCATGCCCTCTATAAACGTTGAACTATTTGGTCACCTGCATCATCCAGGCCCTGTTGAACGGAGAGGCGGTGGGGGAGGGGTCATACCTCTGTGGTGTTTGTGTGCAAATAATCATCCAAGGTAAATCCACTTCCACCCGCAAGATTTCATTTTCCCTTTTGTTCGCTTTGTTTGCGAGATAGGAAGGATGTTAAGAACACACTGAATAGACTTCAAACAGGTTTGGAGAATGGTGAGGAGATGAGCCAAGTAACAAGTGATTCATCCGGCCATTTATAAAGCGCCTTAAGTTTTGACTTTCAAGTACTAAACTCTGACGTCTAGAAAGGCATTTTTGTAGACCGTGAAAAGAAAATTTAGCATGCAAATGATTACTGAGAACTAGTGGAACTTGTTTTATTGGCTCTTTCTCCGAGCTTGTTCCAGCAACAACCCACTATGGTTAGATGGTTGCCAAGTTTAGCACAAGTCCAATTTTACCAGATGCATGCAAATACAGCATATTTGACAATCTGACAAAGAAATTTAAATATGAAACTGTCAGATTCTTTAATGCAGCAGCTTGGTGTAGCTCACTAAGGGTTAGAGGATATAAAAAAGAAATAAGGTGTAGCAGGAGCAAAAAAAACAAAGAGATTAGAATTGAGGCCATGAAAAAATAAGAGAACAGTCAGTGGGAGTAGCAGCAGATCGCTGTGTAATTATAACAGCAGATGTGGAAAAAAACATGTTTTATAAAGTCAGCGACTGGGTGTGATTCTCCTCCATCTTAATCTTTGCTTGTTAAATCTGTGGTCTTAAGTGCGCACACAGACTGAGTGGGATAGAGAAGTAGAACAAGAGAGGAGGGTGTGCTGTGAAGTGGGACAGAGAATCAGTAAACAAGACAGTGATATTTTCAGCCTGTAAAAAAAATAGCCAGTCATGTTTTCAGAAATAACTTTTGTCTGTCTGGGGGACAGAGATGAAAACGGCAGATCTGGACGGCTTTACTTCTCATTTTATTTTGAGGCTGCCGTGTTTACGTCACGACTTTATGTCTATATCAGAGCGAGTTGGGTGGCGGTTGTTCTAAGTTTGGCACCACAATGACCTGTTTTTACCCCAACCATGCTAAACTGACTTAAACACCAGATTGTGCTGCATGAAAGGAAACATCCACTTTGTCACAAATACATTTCATCTCTGTGTCAGAGAGAGTTTTGGATATTGTGACGCTGCACCGCTGTCATACAATCCTGAAATAATTCTCAATATGTGAAATGTTCATATCCTTTTAACACTCAAACATTACCTTCAGCCATTCCATATCAGTTTGAGGAATGTGCAGGATTTCATATCTTGTCAGCCTCTCAGAAGCAACTCGATCACTAAACCTTGAAATTCCACACAGGTTAGCCAAAGTCGGGTCGAGCTGCAGAGAACCTGTCAGTCCACTGAGTCCTCACTCACTTACATCTGTGTGTTGAACCAGAACCAGAGACAAAGAGCCTGGGTTTAGTCAACCATGCATGTGGCTCCTGCGTCTTTCTTTATAAGCCTCCTTTTAAGAACGGTGACATCAATGTTGAAACCAGGAAACCAGGAGGAGTTAGCTACTTGGGAAACATTTAGCAATATCTGAACAGTCAAATTTTGGAAATATTAGTCATAAAATATGCTGCTGTCTGCCTGTAAGTTAGAGGAAATTTGTTTAATGTTCCCATAGGCGCTGAGCATTTGGGTGCTCACTGAAAAGGTTGGGCAACCACAGGGAATGTGGCCAATGTGTATGTAAATACTGCATATATATGCAGACCAGTATATGCTATTTATTTGTTGTGTATAGGGTCAATGCCTTTATATATTCAGGCCACATGCAGGATTTAGTGGTGTCGTTTCCCCCCTTTTGAATGAAAGCAAAGAGACCCTGTTTCTGTTCAATTCTATTCAAATTTATTGTCATGAACACAATGTCCTGCACATCGTTTGAGTGTCAGACGGTGTAACAGTATTTTATCACAGCTCTGTGAGCTAACTTTTCAAAGGTAAGCAGTGCTCATTTTTTTAATGTCATAAATTATCACTTCTCATTAATTATGAATGAATTACTCAGAGGAATATTGACTCAGCTTGCAGGATGAGTAGTGTTCATGTAGTGTTTAGTACTTTTTGAGAGTTTCTGTCTCGTCTTGGGATTGAACGCATTTTTACATTTGTCTCAGACAAAGAAGACGCAGAATTTCATCTCAAGACCGGTCAAGACAATCAAGATATTGCTTAATAATTTGTGCATTGTCTTACTTTTTTATTGACATCATCACTGTGATTTGATGTACAACTTCCTGCTTCAAATACAATCAATAACTTGACTCTTTTCTGATTAAATTTTTTTGTTGCTGCCAACACTTGTCACCCCTCCCCTAAAATAATAAAATCTGGCAGCCTAAACCACAAAGACTTCATCTGCAAAACAGTGTCCAACAGAAAAGACACAGCAGTGTGTAAATTCTACAATGGGAACATATTGAACTTTTATCAGTTCTTAAAGCATAAAAAAGGTAAGCGTAAGTGTAACGGCAAAGCTAGCTAGCTAAGTTATGTTTTTGCTCATGACAAACAGTGATAAGACAGGCTACATAAAGCTATGTAGCTAATGTAAGATGTAACTGTTTTAACATTAGCTTAAGTCAGTTCCGACATAAATGCTGCCCGCTGCAGTACCGCTTCCTCAGTTGCACTTGGTTTTGACTTGGTCTCACATCCTCAGAGGTTTGGTTGTCTTGGTCTTGATACGCTCTGGTTTTGGTCAAGACCAATTTTAGTTGTTCTTGACAAGACCGGTGAGCTTCTTAAGCACCTACAGGCAAAAACATAAATTGGTGCTTATGTCCCCCTTTCACTGCTGGGGCTCGGCCTGCAAGCTACTGTCGAACAAAAGCCCCTTTTAAACAAAGATTTAGCAAGCTCTTAAGAGTCAAATTTAGGAAATATATTAGTCATAAAATACGAAATAGAATAAAGAATGCAATGCCTTTTCAAATATACACACAAACATACAGTATGCATAAAAATAAAGCTGAATATTTGCAACATTAGCTGAAAGAAAATGGTCTATAACATCAAAGTTCCTGCATCTTAAAATAAAGCCTGTGAGACAGAAACACAACCCCAGTGGCATCAATATCAACTAAATTCACAGGAAATCAATATGTGAGGGTTATTACAGTGCAGGAGCGTGGCGCCATAAAATATTTTTTGACCGGGCTGAAATCAAAACAAATATGTTCAAAGCGTAAACCAGAACAGACTGTTAATGAAGCAGCGGTGGAAAAGAATCGGCAGAGTAGTTGTGTTTCCTTCTGGCAATCCTGTCATGATCGGTAAACCTGTTTTATATTTTCCAAGTTTCACACAGAGAGGAGCGTCTGCGAGCCTCCCCGCTCAGTCAGCCGTCTCATCTGCATTCAAATCAGCCATCGCATCTTCTCGCATCTGTGCAGCTGTGGCAGTAATATCAGGACTGCTGTAATGATCATCATTATTTTGATAATTACCATGATTATTATAATAACCATCATCAACATGGTATATGCACTGCTCTAAATATATTTTTTAAACTAAATACATGCATTATATACTACAGTCTCCAAAAACTGCACATTTCCATTGAAGATGCATCTGGTCCTCTTCTCTATATTCAAACAATGAGTCAGAGATATCAAATATAATCAGTGTTTTTCATAAAACAACCTGAGGCAGTTGTGGGAAGCTTTCAGCCACACAAACAAATACTCCAGGCGCTGCAGACCGACAACATGCAGGAAGTAATCATCCTTCTGTCAGGTGTTTATACTTCCCAAAGGTGCAGCTTTGTTCTATTTTAAATGCTTATGAGAAGTGATTGAATGTCTTTGATCAACTGGAGGGAAAACTTAACACAATCGGAGCAAAATGTGAGGAATAATGTGAGGATCTTTTAAAATCTCATTTGAAATACAATTGATTAAAAAAACAAACATGATTTATCACACAGTAAAATATGTCATCAGTGACAGAGATCATATTCTGTATTATAAAGAAATATTCCTCTATAGTTTAATTAAATGGACATGATAAGGTACCGGTGTGCGCGTGTGTCTGAGAGAGAGGGTGTGTGTGAGAGAGTGCATTAATCACAATTACTTTTTAATGGCATGAAACAGGGCTGTGGACACGGGTCTCAGAGGAGCTGGAAGAATGATGCATTAACCTCCGCTGCACCCAAACACCTGCCCCACCAATTTAGGAAAAGAGAGGATAGGAGAGGAGAGAATCTTTTTAATCTAGTCTTTTTAATCCAGCCTGGTGCAGAACACATATCGGCTCTGTAAATCACCTGTCATGTGTTCCCCTTTGAGGAAAAATCAGATACCTGAACACTGTTACTTCTCTTTCTACGTAGCTGCCTTCATACAGTCAATCATATTGCGTAATTTTAAACCATATTTGGATAAAACAGTACTGTAACCCATGTTAGTCACCCTGACTCACAGTCAGACAGCCGCCTGCCACACAACACAAGAGCCACAGACTCTGAACAACAACACACATCAGCTGTCCTGCTGTCTCCTTCTTTTCTCGCTTAGAAACATGAGCACATGTCTTGTCTTGCACCTTAGCTTGCTGAGCAAACCAGAAAAAAAACATTCACTTGGCAAAAGTGCACTGCTAGTATCAGTTTGCAGGCAAGTGAGCTGATTAGCTGAACAGCACATCACTTAAGTGTGTTTAGATCCTGGTGTGGTTCTTACGCTTCATTCTTTAATTCCTAGCAACACCCTGTCTGTCTGTTCATGTAAGCTACAGTGGATGTTATTTACTGTTTCCTGCTGAGGCTCAGCCCGCAAGCTGCTGTCAATCAAAAGCTCTTTCTAAACCGAGCAACCCTACCTTAAAGAAGGCTCTTCATTACACTGACTTTGTTGTTATATTGCCACCCCGGTGTGAGATTTTTGACTTTTGCTCTTTTCTAATCACAGGTACAGCCAACAATCTCATGAATTTACAGGAAAGATTTTGAAGTGTTCCTGGATTTGTTGCTTCTCTGCAACAATGACGTAAAAAGGACCATCACCTTGTGTCCTATTCTGTCATCTCACCCTTTTATACAGACATCGATTTGGCTCATAGGTGGAACATCTATGCTAACCCATTATGCGTTTGTATTTTTGACAGAATGATGAGGCAGAATAATGGCATTCCTGCCTTGAACAAAAAGGGGCTTCTGTCTAGATCTGGCTTGTAAGCAACAGAGAAAGTTAGATTACTGTTCCCTGCTGAGGCTCAGCCTGCAAGCCTAGAGACAAAAAAGATTATTTCTGTCTGCCCCAAAACCTTTTTTCCTTCTTTTTAATGATTAAGAACACTAAACAATACATTCTAAACATTATTTGACATTTACAATGACATTATTTTTCAACTGCAAAAACAAATGTTTTATTTACTTGGGACGTCAACGTGACTTTTTAAGACTTTTAAGACTAACAATTTTGTTGCACATCCACATATATTCAAACCACATAAGACTCTATCATGTTTTGGGATTTTCTACATTGTGTTTCAGACTGCAAACAACATTTTAGCCTCCCTCTGGACAAGCTAAATGCACTGCCTCCATCTTAAACTGCAAGAAAGAATCAAATTCTTAAATAAATCCCCTGCAGAGAAGAGGAGAAAAATGACAAAGGTCAGTTGACTCAATAGGGGTAAGATATGCTTGCAAAAGAAATCTAAAAATGAATGATGATGACTCAAATGAACACCATGCCGCCTAGCAGTAACTTCCTGAAAGTTGTAAGCCAGACTTCATACAGAAATTACAAAGCATCAATAAATTAACATATAAAATACATTAAAACGGTCACTATGAAGCAGCAGATCTTAGAGACGGACAAAGAAGGGGACATTGATGTGGAAACCCCATGCAGCCCTAATGTTTGCCACTATCATCTATAATGTAACAGGGGCACATCTGGCACTCAGCACCATTATACTGCTGATGGTTGACCACACACATGCACGGATAATCTCGCACACTTGGACACGACTTGTTTTTTATCCCTCCAGCAGATAAGAGGCATTCTTTTCACCTCTGCTGTGTTGTGTTTCAGCAGAGAGCAGGAGGTGGAGTGGCTGACAGCGGTTTTGTGGTTTTATGCAGCATCTTAGTCATGTTTGGCATGGGGAAGATGAATTCTGGGAGGAAAGTTTCTTTGCAGAGATGCAGGAAAAATGAGAGAGAGGAAAAAAAGAGACATGTGACCAGCAGGTAATCCAAGGTAAAAAAAAAAAATGATGATAAATCCTTCAGACTTCTGTCCATTTTAAATAATTCAGATGAGCATAATTTCTGCCCTGTGGGATTTGAAGAGACGACAGGGGAACCCGCTCGCTTACAAGCCGTCCACCCAGGAGATCGCATTACCAGCCAGTGCATTAGGATGATGAAAGCACCTGCTCTCTCTCATAGTTATTATCAGACACAGAAAGGAGGCCAGAGTTTATGGTGCTAAATTAAAATGCGGTGATTAATAATTACGTGTGTTGAGATGATGAGTGAGATTAAATTCCAGTAGGAGGATACCCAGACTGGAATGGGGCATAAAAATAATTACAGTTTCATATACTGTGAATAATGACAACAACCACAAGCACCACTGCCACTATTAATCATAATTATGATTAATAATAGTAACAAATCTGTGGTATGAAGACAATGGTATAAAGTATTTTGTCTCGCTGGATATAGTTTTTCACCTGGACGATAGCCTACGAGGAAAAAACATACTGTCTATAAAGGAATAGTTTGACATTTTGGGAAATCTTGGGTCAGGTCAAAGCAGGGGTGAAAATGCAGCTGCCACAGAGCGGAGCCAGATGTGATAAATGTTTAAATATGTGGATAAAGGTGCACAATCTCTCCTGGAAGACATTCATGGTATGGCATGTGACTGCAAACTTGCTGGACATAGTTTTATCACCAGAGTTACAAAAACAGAGAGCCTGAGAGGTAAGTTTAAACCCCGGCTTGCTTTTTGACCTTCACACAGCTGGTTAATCACAGCATTAAGCGGGTGTTTAGTCGGATTTTGAGTTTTGGAAAGTTCTCAGACGCGGACCCACCCCGACACCAACCCCCGCTACCAACAGATGCTACAGCCAGCTAACTTGACTCAGCATGAAGACTGGAAGCAGGGGGAATAACCTAGTCAGGAGTCTAATCCCATAAATCACAACCCACAACTTGTCATTCCTAAATTAAGTATGAATCAAACAAACAAGCTATAACCTGTTAATCTGATAGGTTTAGTCATGCTGATAAGCAGATTTTGTTAACTTTGTGCAAAGTAAGGCTAGCTAATTGGCTGCTCTCTGTAAATTCATATTTAGCACACACACATAAAAGTGGTATTGATTTTCTCATCTCACTATTGACACAAAAGCGAGTAAGTCTAACTTCAAAAATGTCAAACTATGTCTTCAAGTGCAGTGCCATATCCTGCCCGTTCCCAGGTCGTCAAACACAGATGCTTTGTCGCACCACTCGGCATCTCACACAGACTCACTTTGGCAACAGGCTTTCAATTAACTTCACTCCATTCGTGCCAGGTGATGTAGAATAAAGAGCAAGAAAGTCTGCAAATGAAGGAGGTGGGGTGGATGGATGAGTCAAACAAACACAGGACTTTCACCAAGACAACTGGGGTTTGTTTCCCATGAGAAACCAAAAGTCAGAGTTATCTTAAGTTTTAAGTTGCATAACATTAAGTGACTTACTTTACTTATGTAACATGACATATGCAACATATTACATACTTTTAAACCCAAACCACGATCTTTTCCTGAACCCAAGAAAGTAGTTTTTGTTCCTAAATGGTTAAGCACCAAAACTACTTAGGTCTTAACCAAACTGCGATTGTTTCACAGTGGCACTTGAAGATGTGTATTTAACTGTATTTAACAGCTGTAAAATGCATAATAAACCCTTCATTTCATACAGATTCTTCACAATGAAAGTTCTCCCAATATTTTACTATCTAAAATCTTTAATTATGGAGAACCAAATTAGGAAATTTTCCGTTTTTATTAGCAGTAACTTGACACGACTCCTATACAGCTGAGAGAGATTCAGTTAGAAGCTACAAAAGTACATTTTGAAAATCTCTGCCTCTCTGCTCTCCAGAGACACGAGCTGATAGACATGGGTAGAGGCTCGTTTGAAGGGGAGAAAGGGGGGTTGTCACGGGCTGAGACGTCACCACAGCCCGTGCTTTGGCTCCACTCCAGAGGCACAGTTTTGCCTGTTAAAATTTGCAATGGAAATGCAAATTAGCGCCATACGACTCAGAGGAAAAGCCCCAGTACAGACACTGAAGGGTATCTTGTGCATCAGTATTGCTGAAACAACAAATATGTCAGTATGTGACGTCCGGGAATAAAAACAGATTCCCATAGCTAAGAAAAGTTCAGTGCATTGTATGATCTACCTCCTGTTCATCTCCTCAGTTGGCACCAATCGTATGCCTTGGTTTTCTGGGTGCATACACATGCACTGGGCCATGCCAAACTAAGATTTAATGAGTTACAGTAACCATCCAACCGAGCTTAATGAGTGCTGTAAGTGCAGCAGCATCGAGTAACAAACACACACAAACCGTCCTCTGAAGCATGCAAGTCATGGAGGGCTCGCACACACACAATGTAATGTAACACATATGTAAAATCTGACATAGTTTTGTTTTTTTGGCCGCTGTCATGTCAGATCAATCACTGCACAAACCCCAGCAGAATAAATAACGAGCAGAAACATCCCATCTCCCCACAGAGGAAGTGCCGTCCTCGCTCCCACACAATCTCACTGATCCTTGATTCATAAAGAACATACCATTCTCCATCAATAACCGCCACAAGAAACCCCAGAGCGCTTTGGCCTCACATATCAAACAACTTCCAGACTAACAACGGGGGCGAGGAAAGCCACAACAATAGCAGGAATATTAAAAGCAGAGTTGGCTTCAGACTGCTGCGTCCAGCAGAACGGTTATTGTTGTTATTATCATCACTGAGAACGGGGCCCTGCACTCTAAAAAGTAATTCTATTACCACCACTTAATTAAATTCATGGTTGCAATATAAAACATTCACTGGTTTAGACAAACCTTTTAAGTTGCAAACATGATCTTGATGAGTTGTGTTGACATAACGAATTCTCTAAAATGTTGTCAACTAAAAAACTTGTGTTCATAATTTTGGTAATTACATTCATCATACTTTAAAATGCCTTTCAAGAATGTGAGAAAAACTAGTTGGAACAACTTAATTTTAGGAGTAATCGTCTAATTAAAGTATATATATGCTGACAACAGGTGTAAACCGGGAGGAGATTATGCAATCAATTTTGAGAGGTGAGTGCATGAATTGATTGTCCGCAGCTAATCTCACATACTGCTGGACCAATTATGCTAAAATTCTCTTGAACACATTCATATTTGCACGTTAAAAGATGCCTTTGATTCAGAATTTTGGAAAAACCTTGAAAAACTTTTTTTTTTTTAATATACGAAAAGGTTTTCAGGTCATCTCAGTCTTGTGAACATGACATCTCAAGATCGCCTCAAAGGAGTTTCTTCACACTTGGCACAAATGTTCACTTGAACTCAAAGATTAAATTTTGGTGGTCAAAGGTCAAAGATCAAGGTGACCTCACTGAACACAGTTTTGGTCATAACTCAAGAATCCATACACTAATTATGACAAAATTACACACGAGTGTCTAACAGGCTAAAATGATGAGGTGATAACATTCACCATGACATTTTAATTTTCAGCTCATGACAATGTCAGTTGTCATAACTCAGAGAGATTGATGCAAACTGGCGTGTTCATTTTTGTTTTGTTGATACAAAACATTTGTTTTTAAGAGTGCGGTCATGAAATGTAATAGTGAGAAACAAAGTTTAAAAGGATTCATGATGCAAAATGCAGCTGCTTCATCTAGAGGAGAACAGAGGACAGAAAGAAACAAAACAAAACATTTTTAGCTCCTCTAAGCCGGTTTGAAAGCCTTCATGAATTATATGGATTTCCTTCCATCTGTTTGGGAATTCCAAAACAGCTTCCCAGGAAACTTTGGGACTCTGCAAAGCCTCGCATTTATCTGTTTTTAGCCACTAAACAGAAAACTACATTCATTGCTTATTTGTCGCAACAGAGCCGTGCATCGTTTACAATACAAACTGTTGGCAAACGGGTTAAATGAAGCAGAATTTGGCGAGTTGTCAAACTTTTCTGATGTGTTATGTGAGGAAAAAAAAAAGAGGAAAAGGAGCTCCTGAAGATGGTGGTGGGTGGTCTGGAAGAAAATTTCATCTAACTCTTTCTCTGTCTTGCTTTTTTCTCTCAAATTCAGCCTCCTGACCTCGGCCAAGTAGGGCACAAGAAGAGGAAGAAAAGAAGGGCTTTGCTGTCTTAATAAGCACCTGTCTGGGGGGAGACCAGAAATTCCTGTCTGGTTTGTGTGTGTGTGTGTGTGTGTGTGTGCCTGGTAAGCCCCATCACAACGAAGATCACTGATCGCTTGTCAATTGTTGACAGAACAGCCACAGGTGCAGGTTTTTCCTGCTCTGTTACTCTTTTCGGAGCGTGCTCAGTTCGGAGTTTCGGCCGTGGTCCATTCAGAGGCAAATGTCTGGCTACAGTCGAGTCTTTGTGTCCCTCCCCTCTCGGTGTCTTCAGTCTTTCTCGTTCCTCTCCTCTCCTCACACTCGGTTGGGGAGTTATTCAAAAATTAGACACGGGAACAAATGGCAGTTTAAGTTGGAGGCAGTGTAATTTGGCTTGACTACAGGGAGACAAAAATCTTTTCATTTGCTGTGTTGAGGATGCCAAAACACGATGAAGTCATAAGTTGGGCAATTTAGATAAATACCAGAAATTTACAGACATGGTGATACTTGTTTGAATGTGATAATGTGAACTACAGAGGTATCATGGGTTGAGTCTTAAGATACAAAGATTGAATTACACAAGACTCTGGTTTTAAAGCTATAATATGTAACATTTTCACAATAAAATGTCTAAAAACATTAGACACATGTTATATATTTTGTTGAGTTATGTACTTACATTATCCCAAATGTTTCTGACCATGGTCAAACCCAGAGAAATCTGTAATTTATTAAAGGTAATAGTGTACTGAGAACATGTTATATGCCAGATATGTCAGAGAGTGAAGGAGAAAACCAGCAAACATGACAAAAAGTCACATGAATAAAACTCTAATACATTACTTTGTGAAAATGAAATGGACGACAGTGAACAGAGCACTAGTGGTAGTAGCCGCTAAAAATGCTAGCGAAGCATTCACTCAAACCCGCTAACACCAAACAGCGCAAAACTGTAATGTGGTACTTGGAGAGCTCAATATTTTCCGAGGTGGTACGCAGTGTAAAACGTCTGAGAAACACTGTAGTAGAGTTTACCCAAAAGAAACAGAGTTCCCGGCAACAACAAACATGGCAACGCTGGGGGAGGTTGTAATGATGCAGCTAGTGAGAAAGAGGCAGTGTTGTGGACGGCGGTGGTCTGAGCAGCCAAGAAATACATCACGATATGTGAACTTTGCGTCCTGTGGTTGTGGCTAATGGCTACACTGCCCCCCCAGGACTATCAGCGGTACTGCTCCGTTTCATCTGTATCCGTAAGCTATCAGGAAATGTCCGCCTGTATGGACAAAGTGACTGCAGCATATGGACAGACAGCTCTGTCTTTTCTCTGTCTTTTCACTTTCTGGTCTTTATGCTGATCTGCCTGCAGGCCTTCTGTATACTTGGGTCAGGTATTAATAGAAACCTTGTTAATCAATCTGTGCTTTAGTTTCGAGTTAACATATACAAATAGGTCAGATTTGTATTTGTGGAGCTTGGTTTGCTTTAGTGCTCCAGACATAATCAATAAAATGAGCCAACTGTGTCAGACATGCCCAATAAATCTCACAAATGTGATTGAATACATTTCTAATGGCTATTTAATGAATGCAGTATTGATATTTTTACACTATAACATATTAATTCTGTTTAGCCAAACACTGAACTACGGGATCAGGGTGGAGCTGTTTCATCTACACTCCGTCTTTCCAAGTTATTTTAAGTTGACAACGCAAATAAAGAAGCAAATAAATGAGAGAAGAAAAATGCAGAGCACAGAGGAAAAGAGAGAGAGCGAGGACAGAGTTGAGAGGCGGAGAAAAGAAGAAAAAAATGTGGAGACAACGGACAAGATCTTCCTGTTATGCATGTCTCCTGCAGATAGAGTTCAATCACACACACACACACACACACACACACACACACACACACACACACACACACACACACAAACATAATGACTCGACAAGATGGAGAAAAACTTCGCCCTGATTTGGCCTTAGAGCATAACCGAACGTTGTTCTGTGTTTCACTTCATGTCAACTGAAATAAGACGGAGCGAGCGGAGCAATAAACCGGATCGCCGTGGGACAATCCTGATTGCTTTTCTAACACGGTGGAAGTGCTGAATCAGAAAATGGGGCTCTGTGCAATTACACTGGCCTCCAGCAATAATAGATGATACAGAGACAAAGGGACTGACTCTGTTGTTTGGAAGGGGAGGAAAAAGTCTCTCCTTAATTGTTTTAACAAGTCATGGATGAGGAAACATATTGACGTTTCTATTATTTATTTTTTAGCAAGGCTGAAAGATAAATTCAGTTACAACCCTCATTCCAAAAACGACGGGAGGCTGTGTAAAACATAATTAAAACAGAATTCAACCTATATTCAATTAAATACAGTACTTATTTAATGTTTAAGCTTCTAAACTTTGTTTTTTTTGTAAATATACATATCAAAATAGTTGGGACTACTGTGATACACCGCCTTTCATTTTAAAAGGAATAGTTTGCCCAAAAATGAAAATTCTGGGAAACAGTTACAGAATCTCCGAAACAATGGAAGTGAATGGTGGCCAGTTTTCAAATGTAAAAACAAAAACAAGACAATAAAAACATAAAGTGCCTCTATACTGCTCGTCTGGTGTAATCCAAGTCTCCTAAAGCCCCAACATGCCAAACTGCCCCCCAAAGTTTTTATTTACACCCATTTTTAGCCTGAATCTTAACTGAAGATCCTTAGCTTGAAGCCACGTTCTCGTGCACACGCACACTGTTTGAACTGTGTGTGACAGTGTGCAAAAGGCGTGTTGGGACTTTAGGACTTTTTTTTTCCAAGTTGTTTTTTACGTTTTAACGGTTCCCCTTTCACTTACATTGTTTGGGAGATTCTGCAACTCTGTTTTCCTGTGAAACTCCAGCGGTGTTGTGCGGGCTAACAAAGTAAACGTGACCCTCAGTCGGCATGAGGGAGAGTAGATATTGACTGAATTTTCATTTCTGGGTGAACTCTCCCTTTAACAACACTCAGTAAGCATTTGGGAAGTGACGACACTAATATTTGAACTTTTGAAAGCAAAATTATTTCTCATTCTCAATATATAACTTCAGTTGTTCTATGTTGTTGAAAATTCGGCTTCATTACACACCACAGGTCTGGACTACATGCAGGAGAGTCTACCTGAAGGCTTCAACAACAAAGTCATACCGTTGGAACATGAGCAGAATTTGTCCTGGAACTGTCTTACTGAACTAAGCAGAGACGTCCCTTAAAAAGACGTCATCTGCTCCAGTGTCAATGAGCCATACCAACAGTAAAGTATCAGTTTGAGCATTAAATATCTTGTCTTTCTTCTGTATTCAACTGAATAAAAGTTGTAAAGAATTTGCACTGTCTTTTGTTTTACCTGGTGTCCCAACTTTTTTGGTTGTGGAAGCTGTCCTGAAAATGCTGTGACTTGCATCCCTAATTTACAAACTCCAATATGCTCAGCCCTGATAGCAAAACAAAAACAAACTTATGTTAATTAATGTCAATAAATCTCAGCGTTTTAGTCTCAGCGAACCTTCAGCTGAAAAATATGACCTTACTGTTCATAAAACTTTTGGAAAGCCACCACTGGCCAATTACCTTTTATTCATAATTAACTGCTGTAAACAGTGTAAGCAGGAGCGCTGATGTGTATCTGAAGCAGAGGTTATTATTTCTGACCCTCTGGGGCCGTTCTGCTGTTATCTATAAGCTGTATTTGACAGTCTTGTCCTCATTTTGCAGATTTGTAATTTAATGGGCTGCCGGATGAAGTGTGGCTTCTCTTGGTTACATTTTGCAGACATCAGTAGACCTTTTACAGTACAGCCAAATACAGCATCTAATGCATATGCGGCTGAGTGTGTTTTTATTGCCTCTATATTCAGTCTTAGAGCTGCTTTATAAGCTGTCATAAACATTTTGCTGTATTACAAAGTAATAAAGCTGATTAATGCTCAGCTCAGAAACCTTGTCTGTGAACTCGAGAGCTGCAGAATTGACTGTCCTCAGCTGCTGCTGTCCCGCTATGAAGCTTTTCGTTGTGGCCCCTGTGCAAATGCATTTTACAGTGATGCAAAACAATGGCTCCTTAATTTCAGACAGAAGTAGACGAGACTTTTCATTTCCAGCTGGTGACTACAGACAGAGCATTGCTGCTCAGCCTTGACAATTTTGTTCAGTGGCTACTCGTGGTATTGCAGCAGCATTTTCCCCTGAGGACACCATCATAACAGGACACCTCAAACTGCAAACAAGGTCAATTATGACTCTTTCTATAATGCATTTTTGATCCATCCAGATTTTATATGTGTATATATTTTCTAAAGCTATGAACCTTGCGGAAAAAATGGGCAGGGGTGGAAGTAACTAATTACAAACACTCAAATTACTGTAATTAAGTCATTTTTGGGGTGTACTTCTACTTTTATGAGTAGAATTTTCAGCTGTACTAAAGTGTGCATTATAACATATATTCATAAATTAACATATTAAGAAATAAACCAGAAAAAGCTTTAGCGTATGAACCAGGCGAACAATTGGGCGCCATCTTTGAGTCTGGTATCCTGTTCATAATAATACATTCATGATTTCTTACTGGTGACGACTGTTGCTATAGCAGATATTATCAGCTGTATAACATGAGCAGTATTAAAAGTCTTTATGGTTATATGATATGAAGCAGGCAAACAGTTGTGGGCATTTTTAAGTGTAATTTGTAACCCCACCAAAAGAAATGCCCCTGGCCTCACACTAACTAACTAAGGCTAATGTTTGTAGCTTCAGAGCAGACTGTTAAATGTGTTCTCAAACATGTAAATGTTCCGCTTGCATTTTTGGTTTTGAGCAGGGTAAAACAAAAGAAACCACCTACTGGATTGCTCTTATTACAGCCCCATGAATAAATCTAGATGCTCAAAGCCAGACAGGCCTGCCATGCTGAGCTGTGATTGCACAATCACTTGTCTTTAGAGGAGTTCAGTGGTGGATGATGCAGGTATGAGCAACCTAATGGTTGATTAACATGTTGGACATTTGCATTCAGATGCTGACAGCTTAACTTGTGTGTGTGATGCTCTTTTTTTAGTTAGGATTACACAGTTATCACTATCAGGTGAGAAAAATAGACAGCAAGAGAGTGACTGAGTGTGTTTGTGTGTGGGATGAATATTTTTGTGTCCACCCCAGTGAACAGCGAATTTGAATTCTCATGAATTTCATATGAATTCATGCAGGGTTTTTATTCGTCTTCCAGAGTGAAGCAGCAGAGGAAACTCTGCTCCCAGAAAATACATTTGGATATTTTATTACCTTACTGCAACATTAAAGAAGAACTCATGAAGAGTTTATATCTGCAAATAATTCAGTATACAGGCAACCATCTGTATTCTCTAGCATTGTTTTTGTGTACTTGTATAGATGCAAATGCAAAGCTAAGTAAGATAAGAACAAACGGTGTTTGAAATGATGAAAACTTTTATATTTCATGTCTTTCTCACCAGTATTATACAAGGCTAATTTATATCTGCGAGTAAAATTATAATTATGAAATGAAAGCAAGACCACAGCAACATACCAAGCTAAAAATGCCCTATAAGAAATCCACCCAAATGTATGTCTGTAATGTGAGAACAGCTCATACAGATTTGTTTCCTTTGATAGAAACAGTCCCATTTCAGTAAACTGAAAAGAAAATGAACCCAGACTGATGCAAGTTGGATGTAATCATCATCCAAGTACGGTACAAACAAAGAAGAAAATGTACCATTTACTGATATGTACCTTGTTTGTGAAATGACTGAAGGAGTCGCTGTTGGCAATTTTTTTTACCAATACATGTGTGAGTCCATAAACTGAAAGACCTTTGAGCCAATCTGGAAGAGCAGCACCTTACTAATCGGTGAATTATTAAAAGGAAAAGCCTCTAAGTGTAGAACCAGACTGAGAGGTAGAAAACTCGACTCTGCCTTGCTTGATCCAGAGTCTCAGCCCCGTGGACTCGGTCTTGTTCAGTTCCTCAGTTCAGGAGAGAACAAAACACCTGCTGCACACAAAGAAACACACACACACACACACACACTCTCACTTTCTCACTGCGTCTCTGTCTCTGAGTGGAAAGTATCTCCAGCAAGGGAAAGTGGAAAGTGTAATGACTACTTTGTCGTGAACAATTTCTCCCGACGGTGGTGATTAGATGTGCATTCCTCACTGACGATGTCACCATCAAAGAAGAGACAGAGAACGAAACCGACAGTCCTCGAGGTTACAACCCTTTCCTCTTTTTTTTATTCTCTCTGAACGCGAAAGGAACTCAAAAAATGTGTGATGGCCACAAAGGGAACATCCCACTGTTAATGTCACACAAATAAAAAGGATTTATAAATATTTTTTTTTATTATTCCACATATGAAAATGGAACATGTGTCATCATGTATGTTTCTCTGGTTGTGTACCAGTGGTGAATACACATCTTGGTCTGGTAATAATATTAAGATGTATTTTGAGTTTGCACACTGAGACCAAGAGAATCAGTGTGTTACCACTACATGAAAAATGCACTCAATGTTTTTTATGTTTCTGTGTGTGTTGAGAGAAAGAAAAATCTATAAACCATCGATTGCAAATAAACGTTAAGTGTGTGATTATCGCACAGAGCATAAAAACGCATCTAAGATTGAAATGCCAAAGAAGTAAACAACTTTATGTGTTTCTTTATTTAGATTAAATGTTTATTTACGCTGATTTTATGCTGACTTACAATGCTAAGGCTGACTCAAACGCTCCAAAGCTTCTAGCATTGCCTTGGTAATCAAGCAGTAGCTTAACACGAAAATTTCTTTCTCTCTGCTCTCCTGCACACACATGAGCTAAGTATCAAGACACTTCCGCTTGGAGGGCTGGCTTTGGCTCCTCTCCTGAGTAGGTTCAACTTGGACGTGGCTCAGTGCACTGAAAGTGATAATAGAAATGCAATTTGGGGCGGTGCAGTTTGGCTCGGTGTGGCCAAAAGTGCTGGTGGAAAAGGCCTAAAAGTCTAGTTTGGTATTCGAATGCTTTGGGTTTTTTTTTGTTTGTTTGTATTTTGGTGGGGTTTTTTGAAGAGAGGAAAGAGACGCTGCAGTGGCTAAAATGCAAAAGAGACTAAAGGTCGATAAGGAGCAAAAAATGGACTAACAGTCATGTGCACTTTATACAAGCACACAGAACATTATCAGCAAGCTGAAAAGCATCCTTGTGAGGAAGCTTTTCTTCTCTGTGTGCATGCAGTACCTCAAACAAGGCACTGTGACGAGCACAAGCTCAACCCTCCCTATTTGCTCACTTGGTCATCCAGTTGACTTTTAGTTTAGTTTAATTTATTTGATTTATAAAAGGACAGTGTGCAATGACAATGATAATTTACAAGAAATGAAAACATGGTTGCACCAGATTTAGCGAGACCCTAATTTCCATCTGTAGTCCTACAAATAACAAGTAGATGCAATAAATAAAATTTAAAGTGCAATACAGACTACAGAAAATGCTGGTGCCTAGCATAATAAAAGCAGCAGGAACACACTGCACAGCACAAAATACAGCATGACATACACAATAACTACCTCATAAAGTGACCAGGTTACCAGTGCAGGTGCCTTACATAATAAAAACAGGAAGTACACACTGTACAGTGAAAAAACAATTACAATTTTGAGACTTTGGAGGCGGGCTGGAAGAGACATTGGTCCTATCTGTCCTTGTCTCTCAGTAGATGAACAACTACAGTAATAGCAAAGTAAATAAGTAAATAAAGACTGCATATTTGAGCAAAGTATAGTTTGCAGGTGTGGTGTTCATGACAGCCCTATCATCTGCTCATGTGCTTATTGCTAGCTACAGTCAGGACAAGGGTAGTTTAGCACAAAGACCAGAAACGGGGAGCTGCTAAACTGTCTTTCATACCCTGCACAATGAAAACTTTAATAATAACCTGTCAGTTGTTTTGGAGGTGCTGGTAGGTGTTTTTTGTTTGGACCAAACCAGGTGAGCTGTTTCCCCTTTTTCCAATCTTTATGCTAAGCTAAGCTAAGATAACCAGTTGCGCGCTGTAGCTTCAACTCTCAAGAAAGAGAATTTTGCGAAATGTTGAACTATTCCTTCATCTAAGTTTAGCTAACTTAACTTGCCACTGGTAAGTCAGTTAGTCCATAGTCGCAGAAAAATAATTCTCATTCTTGGAGGGTCAGCTAGGCTTTGAACCATCCT
The DNA here is from genome assembly GCF_056507025.1 of Lutjanus erythropterus. Lineage (NCBI taxonomy): Eukaryota > Metazoa > Chordata > Actinopteri > Lutjaniformes > Lutjanidae > Lutjanus > Lutjanus erythropterus. The sequence continues at coordinate 29,382,849 of NC_139336.1, read as the reverse complement.
GTAGCTCTTGTAGAGTCCCTTGATTTTAAATCTCTTGAAGTCTTCATCAAATAGAGATGGGTTTGCCCTTGAAGACTGCGTGAGGGCACGGAGTCACCGACTACATGCAGTACGTGTGTTTGTGTGTGTTTGAAAACCAACTCTCTCTGCTGCTGAATTATTCAATTTCATATAGCCCTGTGCAGGTTGGAGCATGATATCAGATGGGGGGGTGTGAAGGCATCAAAACATGTCTTCATTTGTATGCATGTCAGCATCTGTTTGTGTTTGCATGCATGCTTGCATACATGTATGTATTTTATGAGCTCGCTGGGAGGTATCCAGGATAACAGACAAAATAGCTCAATAATGAACAGGGTGGATACTGAATAAAATACTTCACCAAATCTTATCCGAAGGCACTGGATCTTATAATTCTCTAATATACACAATATTTCAAACAATGCTATGTTTGCCTCGCACCAGCTATTTTCTGGTTTTCCTTGCTAACAAACAGACAATCTGCTGAATTATTAGCAGGTTAGACACTGTATCATTCAACCATTGTCTGTGTGGATGAGTCAAGACATGCCCACTCCTCTGTCCTGTCTCTCTTTTCTTTCTGTTTTCCTTTTCTTTTCCTCTCCTTTGTCTCATTTAATAATGATTCTTTTCTGCTTGAACAATGATTTTTTTTTTTTTTTTGCAGTGTGAGGGGTCAGTCTTTGTCCAGCCTTCTCTCCCTCTGTTCCCCCCCGCACGCCACTTAATCTCCTCCGTTTTCTCTCCTGTCTGTTCTCTCCTCGCTACAGAAACTGATGTATTTTGTGCAGGAATTTGCTGTTTTAAAGATACAGGATTTCTCTGTACTTTGCTTTTTCTAATGAACAAAAGAAGCATCAAAAAGTTTGTCAAAATCAGCCATGTGAATACATGAAAACCTCCGTCCTCTCGGGGGTTTGAAGCACATTTTTTTAACATGCTTCAGTTCTCAAAATAATTGGTCTGAGAGACTTTACTGTAATTAAGTGTGAGGATATAGAAAGGAGGCACAATCTGTGTGAATCGCACGAGTTCATAATGGTTGCTGGCCACGTAGTAATGTATGCATGGTTAATCTTTTCCCATACATTCAACCAGTGTGTGTCAGTTTGGGGCAGCTCTACAAAAGCCTTTTGTGTGCTTCCAGTAACCCCAAGCTTTGCTGCTCATCTTACTTAATTGGCTATGCTCTGTTTGTGGTATTGAGGGGAGTGTGTGTGTATGCGTGTGCGTGTGCGTGTGAGAAAAAGAGAGTTTGGGGAGCGGGATGACCACTGGATTAGTCATTAGACTTGTCACCGAAGCAGAATGCCAGTTCGGGCTGCAGAACTATTTGGTTCATTTTGAAATCCTTGAACTTGAGGTGGTGCGCTTCATTTGGGTGTCGACAAGAGAGGAATTGTTTTGTGCATGCGCACACACGCACTCTTGAGCCTGGTATTTTGGGAAAACCAGTCAAGCTTTCTGTTTATTCACACAGCACACACAGTTTCCATGATGATAGTGGCAGAGTTATCACTTTAAATTCTGAGTTATCTTTTAAAGAGTGTGACCTCTATTTCAGAAAGGTAGTAAACAAAACCAGACTTTGCATATCTGACAAGCATCAATTTTGTCTGCTGTCTCAACTGCTAGCAGATTTGATCTAGCCTGCTGATAAAGATAAATTTAGCGCCACAAGTAGGTTGTAAACACTGTCTCTGACAGACCTTTTCATGTTCCTACCTAACTGTAAAAAAAAAAGAACTCTGTGAAACAGTTGAAATATGAAAAATGTACTTGATGGCTACCTGCATGACACTAAAAAACTGACGGCAAAGCTACTCGTTTTAACCCAGGTATACACCGTGCAATTTTGGGCTGTCCAAGACGAGAGCTGACCTACATGTAGATGAAAGAAATGTGGTGATATCTTTGGTCGTAGCTGCAAAACAGTGGTCCTGTGTTGCACTGCGAGACAGCCGTTCTCATGGTCTTGCGACCAAAAACAGCCTGTGACAAAATTCTGACAGAAATTTAGGATAACCATCTAACAATGTGGCTGCTGCTATGACATGCTATGTACTGGCCAACCAACAGGAATAAACAAACACATGTATGCTAATTTGACTTACCCAGCATACTACAAAAGCACTTAATGTTACCTCAAGCTCTCTTTGCAAAAATGGTGTCCTCTTGTCCTCTTTCACTTCACCTCAACTGGCACCAGCCAATCAGCATCCTCACCAGTTGATGATTCATGTAGAAGACATGGAGGCCTAAAAAAAGAAGCAGCATTGTTATATTGCAGTGCAGGTCTAATTAGTTCTAGTATTATAAGTATGATAAGGAAAAATGTAAGATTAGCCTGCTATTTGGTTCTAACATCACTCTGTGTGGCTGTTAGCTTCTACTTTTTCATGTTCTCAGAACTGCATATTTCCACTTTTAACCAAGAGAGACTTTAAAGCGTAACAAAAGTATTTGCTAAATGTTTAGCTTGGCTAACATTGGCTGGACTTGTGTTTATTTCCCCAAATCCATGAAGAAACAGGAAAGAACTGCTTATGATCCCTTCAACTTTGGATCCAGAACCAGCTTCAAGGCAACAGGGAAATATAGCACAGTGAACATGCTAGTTGTGAACATGGCAGAGGTTTGTCATTACCTATAACCCCACAAACTAGCTGGATATACTACCGATTACAGCTTGTGTTAGAGTTTAATCCATTCTTTACACTATACAAAAGACACAGTTTCACTTTAGATGCAGTTGTATGAGCATGACCTAAAATGCCTAGTTGTGGTTGCTAAGGTTTAATTGGACGGTCTCCGTTCAGGAGTGGGCTTTATACAACGGTTTAATTCAGAGCGGGCACCAAGAACTGCTCGCAAACACACAGAAACACACATGATACCGACTTCCTATCTCCGGTGCTCAGAAATACCGTCACGTGCTGACCTTTCATCTCTCTTCCTTAAGGAAGAATCACTACCGCCAGGACATCCTGCCAACTGTGGGTCATCCAGATCCGTTGGGAGAGGAACCCACAGCTCTGGAGTGCAACATAAAGACAACAGGGGTCTCCCACTGTTTAAAAATACCCAACCGACCAGCCTGCTGCATGAGATTAGTGCAGGTTATTCACTGTTTTTCCAGTAATTTATCATTCTTTGACATGTAGAACTCAAATTAGGCCACTGAGTTTTCTATTGTAGCAGTTTTTCTGGTGCTTCCTTTTGATTAATCCTGAAATGATTCAGATGTGTGCCAGTATGCATCATTATTTCCAAGCAGCGATGTTGCAGTTCAGCTAAAAGTACTCCAGCAAAGAATATGGTCCTTTGTTTCCATCAGGCTGTTTTTGATGAGAAAACATTTTGTGGGAAATGTGATAAATTTCGGTCATAATGGAGAATCTGCCGAGTGTGGTTTCTTTCTGCAGATAGGGAAACAATAAGCTCATTTATGGGACGGCGCACAAAAGAAAACAGCGCAAGCACTTCTTTGGTCATAAATCATGTTTCGTAATCATGCACACAGTCCCCGGCTGGTCATGCGGCGTGTATAAGTCCGTGTTTCAGTGCGTCCTCCTTGCTGATGTTTTCTACAGTCGTTCATTGTCTGTGGCCACTCTTGCTTATCAGTCCGACTTCCTGCTTTTGAGCTGCTGGGGGAAATGAAACAGGATCAGTCAGTGATCTGCTTCCTTTCTGCGTGATGCCAGCAGGTGACAGTTACTTCTCATCACGGACCAGTCAGATCATGCCAACAGGAACCTACAGTCTGGAGTCAATTGTTTTCTGCACACACATAGACACACACACACACACACACACACACACACACACACACACACACACACACACACACACACATACACACACTTCCCTCTTTGTTCACAGTGTTTGCTCATGATCAACTGTTTACCAGAAAGAAAAAAAAAATGCAAACGAATGATACGGAAAACTCACCAGCGATAAGACAGAGGACTCACAGACACTTTTTGGTTTAATGAGCTGGTGTCTAATGATTCACAGGAACACCGACTCAGGGCTTTTCACATATTGCTCATGGGTGACATGCATGACTAATCAAAGTTAGACTGTGAGTTCGCATTTTAGACACATAATGAATTATTGTCACTGACATTTGCTTCCAGATGACTCCCGGCATATTATGCAGTTTGTCAAAACAAAACTGTTTCTGTCTTTGATCATAAACTTTTTGGAATAAAAGGGGAAATCGACCAATTTTACATATTAAACTCTGCTTACAGGTCTTGCAGATTGCAACCGTGTAAGCATTTTAAAGTCTAATTAGTTGCCTCAAGTGACATCACCCAAGGCAACGCTGAAAAGTTGTTAGCCTTCATGGCTTTCTGACAGAAAGCCATTCTCGGTTAGGTTTCTGGCATACAGCCCTTCAGGTTAACTTCACACTTCATGCAATTGCAGCTAGAAGCTTGAGGCTACATTAGCCGCTACCAGCATAACACCACGCATGTACAGCGCTGCACCACAATCACATGTGACACGTCTCATACCAAACGCACCCTTCCAATCTGGCGGTCTATTTAAACTGCTAAAACCTCCCATCTCTCCCTCTGCTTGTCAATGCCATCACTGCCTGCTCATTAATTTTTTTCTTAAAAATGACTCGACTAATTAACTGATTATCAAAATAGCGGGTAACTATTGCAGTTCTAATCCGTACTCTCGAGTGAATTGCACCAAGTTGTCTTGTAGTTAATGTAGGCACCTGGCTTTTTACAAGAATAATAATACATGGAATAAAAAAAGACAAGATCTCTGGTTCTGCTGTGCCTATTCTGATCTACCACCCATCGTGAGTCTGACAGTGTCATAATGCAATGCTAAATATGTGGAGTACTCTTTTAATGCTTAAATCTGCTGAACCAGCATGAACCAAAGAGTCAACAACACTAAAATTAAGCTATAATGGACAGTGTTTTGAGGGAAAAAGAAGCAGCGTAATGTAAGAGCTGATGTGAAGTAAATAGAACCTAAGGCGTTCATTTTTTTTTAATCAGTATAAGGGCATTTATACTCGTACATAGTTTCGCAGACATATCTCAGATTTTTGAAGTGTCTAACAAACTTTGGTCTCAGTGTGACTTCCTGAATAAATACACAATAAGTAACAGATACTTTTCTTTTGTTTAATCTTGGCGTTGGCTGGGTTTTGGCATGAGAGGAATGCACACGTGAGAGCTGCTTCAGCTTAAACCAAATTCTCTTTGTCTCTCTCCATGTCAACTGCTTTGAGGCGCAGCGTGAGATTTACTGCGAGCGCTCGCTTTGACGAAGGCATGACATGACACGTACGCCTGTGCACTGGCACCGAAACCCGAGTGCAGCAAAGCACACAGTCATGAAAGCGCTGGTTTGCGCTCAGACAGACGCACATCTAGACAAACACACAGGCGCAGAAAAATGCAGTGCCCACTGTGCCTCCCTCAGTGAAGCCCAGGAGGCAACACCTGGGAAGGTCTACGTCAAACGCAGATGACAGCCACAGCTGTTTTAGACACACACTCACAAACACACACATACATACATCCTGCCATCTGTCTCCTTGTATCAGTGGTTTGATTAATAACTGCGGTGGTTTTGTTAGCTGTCTCTTTTTGTCCTGTGGCACGGTGTGCTTACAGTATGTCTTTGTGTTGTTCCGTTTGTTAAGTCACACAGGAAATCCAGTTGTCTCACATAGTTTTGCAATGAGAAACCAACAAAGAAGAACACCTTTAATGGCACTTAAGATAATATAGATAAGTTAAGTTGATAAATGGAGCACAGTGCTTTGATGACACCTTCAGAAAAAACTTAAAAATGACTGTTTCATTTCCGTAAAGAGGGGGTAAAAGTAATGATGTGTATGTAGAAAACACAATCTTAAAAGAATTTGATTGGTTTAGGATGTGGGTTTTCAAAGTTTGAGACTGTGGGCCTCCCCCTCAGATAAAACTAGGAAAAAACTTGCTTAGTTTCACTAAATTCCAAGTAATTTTATCACATAAACACTCAACAGTTGAACCATTTCAGCCTAATATTGTTGTTTTACATAATATTAGCCTACATCAAACGCATAAAAAAGGAGTTTATTAGTGTCTGACTAGTTTGTGTATTTCTCCATATTTATTCTATTCAGTGTGATCTCCTTTTGATACCTAATGTAATATTTTCCACTTATATTCACTTCTGTTCACTGAGCCCCCTCTGAAACATGTTTGTCCCTTCTTTCTGGCTCTCTCCGTCTCTATACTTTGATTTAAATTTAATTTTCTGCTCCTCTACTTGAATATTTTGGTCTTACTGAACGCTGATTCAAAACTGAAGCTTAATCTACCGTCCTCTTTCCTTCCCTTTATCGCCTCTGTTCCTCCACTTTCACATGAGATGTACAAGAGAAAGTAATACCCTATGTGAGATGAATATGAAATGAACGCATCTCAAACCTGTCGTGAATCATTTATAGCCTCTATATAAGCAAGATGGTTTCTCTCTCTCTCTTTCTCTCCCCTTGTAGGGTCAAGGCACCTTGTAAGAAAAGCCTTTACCTGTTGTATCCATATAAGGATGGCGAGTGAGACTGAGGCAGAAAGGTGAGGTACACAAAGACAGAGAGAAAGAGAAAGCAGATTTGAGTAGGAGATAGGAGGGAAAGCAGAGAGATAGAGGAGGAGGAGAGTGTGAGAGAAGGAAAACTGAGGTGCTGATTGTGAGAAACGGGTGGTGGAGACCCAGACGGACTTAATAAAGGTGTTTTGGATAAATGGATTGTGAAATTACAGCCTGGAGGAGAAGGAATACTTGTTCTCATCCACTCAGGCTTACTATAGAAATGTGCATGTGACTGCATGTTTTGCATTTGTGTGCATTCAGTTATGCATTCATTTTCAGCTTTTATGATACTGTATGAAAAGCCCAAATATTTGTATCACATCCTGCAAAACCTAGATTCATTGTTTCTTTAACAATGAACCCCTCCATCAGAGACTGGCATGTGTTTCTTATTGCATGTGGTGCGGTTTACCAGACATCGAATATGTAGATGCTGGTTAAAGAGATAATACTGAAAGAGAAAGACTTATTGTTTTTAGAGAACAAGCTCCAATATTGAATTTGTGTCAGGTCTGTGAGCGTTTGGGTACAAATTATAAGTAGTGGATATTATGACCCCTTTCACAGGATTCTCATCTTACAACCAGTCAGCTGGAAACTGTTACCTCCAGTGTCAGTTAAATGTCAGTTTAATTAGCTAGCTAGCTACACCGAGTGTAGTGCCTAGTTTAGTTGAAATCGGTCTATCAGTCAATCTATTTTCAATTTTTTGCTCTAATTTTTGGTTGTCACCCTGCCCTGCCCCCTTCAGACACACTCCAAGAAGCCGTTGCTGTCTGCGAGGAGACGTTAGCCAAATCATCTGTAATAAAATTTGGCTACCTGAACCACAAAGAGTTGCATCTGCAAAACAGCATCCAAGAGAAAACACACAGCTGTAAGTAAATTCTGCAGCGCAACCCTTGGCGTTCAAGTAGTTAAGTCGTGCGAATACTGGTGCTACACAACAGCATGGACGTCAAAACAAGTTAGCGAGCAAATAAAGTAATACAGGATGCCAAAATTATTATTGAATTATGAAGAAAAACCCTTATGACTAAAAGACAATATATCTCTATCTATTGATATGACTTGATAAAATTATAGTATCAAAAAAGGATTTATTCATATCATCCGCCCATATATCAGATTAGATTTAGCTGATGTATTGATGCTCAGATACACACCAGCACATCATGACTTCTCACACACACACACACACACACACACACACACACACACACACACACACACACACACACACTATCTGGAGTGACCTCTCCAAAGGGCAGGGCATACTCTGCAGTCACGAGCAGATACAGGTCTCTCGGTGATTAAACTTAATCAGGGTTGCTTAGCAACAGCAGCCACACTTGGGCAGACCCAGGAAATTTTTCATTTTTCGTGCCACTATAGCAACCAAGGCCACTGCAGCCCGTTAAGATCTTTTCAGTGAACCTCACTTCCTGGTATTCATCCGCTTCCTTCCTGTCGGCCAATGAGAAACGGTCATGTGAGACGTGCGAGTATCAGATTCTGGCTTTTAAGTGAGATCTGTGACAGCCTTGACCTACTGCAGGTTTCTATTGTTTGAACGAGGAGATGAGTGGGCCGAATGTAGGCCAACGAGAGGAAGAGAGAGACGAGGACAAACAGTACTGTTTGGACAGACGTGGAAAGACATGACATTATATTTAAGTGTATTTGACTTAAGTTCACACTGTCCTTCTGGGACAGATGGAAATAACAGTGACACAGCTAAAAGCAACACCCCACCAGCCTGCCTTTATTACCTTAAAGGGATAGTTCGGATTATTTGAAGTGAGGTTGTATGAGGTATTTATCCTACAGTAGATCTATGCATGTCCTTAGTTAGGAGAAGCAAACAGGAGTACCAGCACTGAAGCTTAACAATGTACAGCTGTGGGAAGGCAGCACAAGGTATTTTATTCACTTAAAAAGGGGTCACCTTAAAAAAAAGGAAAAATAACAGTTTAAGTTTTATTTAGAATATTTTCCTCACTTAACTTTTCCGTCAGACTGATGGTAAACTGCCGTCATATAAGCCAAATAACACTCTCTCCAAACCAACCCAACTCCATAAGAGAAATCAGTCATTTTACCCTGCAGAACATGAGAGTTGCTGGTCTGCTGTCTTGATCTGTTACTTTGTTTGTGTTAGTATGTGACTTTGTCGGTTTAAAAGGATAGTTTGGAGTCACCAAAGTCAAACAATAACACAAACAAACTAACCATTTGAGATAACTATTTGAGATTCTGCAAAGCTCCAACCTTCAGTCGGCATGAGAGTGGATAATGACTGAGCTTTTAATTTTGGGTGAACTAGCTATCACAGAGCCATCATTTGTACATTTCCCCTCCAGGATGTTCAGATCTTTATGTTTAAAATCACACGGGCTGCGAGTTTTCTCATGCTTTGACTCATTGTTACATACATAAGCAGTCACATGGAGTTCTGCCCCGTATTGCCCCGTCATATGGAGCCTTTCTGCCCCGTATTGCCCCGTCCCAGTAATGTGATCCCTGTCACTAAGTGCTGTCTGTCCTATGAATGTTCCCGTTATATAGAGCGTGGAGCCTTGAGAACGTAACTGCTCCCTGGGGAAACTCTGGAATAGATCGTGTGATGGGTGTTAGGAAGAGCTGATTCAGCACTCTGCACTGACCTGACCCCCCCTCACCCCACACTCTCCCCTCCGAGCCAACCCCGCTGCCTTTCTTTCTTATCACCCCATCACGTTCCCCTCCATCTTTTCTAATAGTATCCCCTTTATCAAGACTATTCGCCTGGGAACATGAAAGAAGATACAGACTCAGAGGTGGTGTTTGAGGGAGGGAGGGGCCGGTTCAGGCAGAAACCAAGACAAAGAGAGGACCGCAGTAAGAAACAAGACGACACAATCGAGCAATTCTTTCCTATTTATACAAGTTGAAAAGTCCCCTTTCTCGTTATCTGTTTTCTCTGACTCTGCTGTTATGATCTTGTCAACACCTTCCAAAGAAAAAGACATTCTGTTTGTTTACATGTCTGTTTGCATTCATCTGTGTGTGCACGTGTCAACAGACCCGCAGCACACAATCTGCTCCTGTGTTCTTGTAATTCTTCCTGCACAGACATGCAGGCGAACAGGTACTTCACTTCACACCATCAGTGTCTATAATTTTTCAGCAGACAACTCAGATTCTTGTTTTTCTGGAACAGTGATTTGTCAACCCAAGCAGACAGAAAAAAATTCTAATGCTGCATTTGTAGATTTATATGTAATGATTTTATTTCTTATTGCAGACCAAAATATATTCTAAATTCTATGAATACATTGCAAACAATTTTTGCATGTCAGCATGCATGTCATAAATATTTTCTTGCTGTTTAGAATTTGGTATACTCTGTGTGGACATGTGAATTTAGATGTTATGGGACTACTTGTGCCTCTAGGGGTACTTTGGAGTACTGCAGGAGGTACTAAAGATTTATGATAATTTAAAAAATATCAGTCATGCATCATTCTAAAATTAACTTTTCAGTTTGGAGTTGTAAACTGCCGAAATTGTCAACTGATGTAAAACCTCGCAAAAGAAAAAAAGACAGTCACGTTCACTGTGATCAGTTTTGGTATTAATTGCCAGATGAAAATGAAGAAAATAGATTTTTTTTTGTTGAAACGTAGCAGTAATGCTGAATACTGAAGCTAGGGGTCGATATTAAATAATTCAAAAAGCTGACAGTGATGGTGCAGTGCTGTATTTTACCTCACTATATACCTTTTTATTTTTCGACCAAAAATGTTTCACGCAGGTTAGGACGGATTTGAGTGATGTTACTGAAAAATGTTTGAGAGCCACTGATCTGAAACTTATAAAATGTATATATGAGATATATGTTTGTCTTGACTTCCTGGCATTGTATCTTCTGGATTAAAGAAAAAAAGAAAAAGTGCATTACAGAACAGTTGTTTCTACCCCTCCCTGTGTAAAGGGAGATGGATGGTCCTATATTGTGATTGAAAAGTTGTCATTTATAGCTTTAGGAGTCAATTGTCACAGATGAAACAAACAAAAACTCTGAGGCGTTTTACAAGGAAATATTATAAAGCACTTAACTAAATAAATAACGGTTGATGTCCATTGATGTTTGGCCTCTAAGGAAATTTACAGTGTGCTTTGTGAGCGCATATAAATCTGAATCCACACCAGAAAGAGGTTCTTAGAGGCCAAGTTTTTACAGTGCAGAATTAATGGAGCGGCCTCAAAGTGTGAAGCATTCATCTCAGTGTTTCACTTTACTGCCCCAACTAAACAGCAAAACACACTGAAGGGGCCGATTTGTTCTGACATCGCACGTGCAATAGGCTTATGCATGCATGCACATGAACATGGCAGACACCTGCAGGGTATAAATCAGACGCCCGGGTCTTGCAGGGCATGGTGTTGCCCCTCCCTGGCAGCTGGGGGTGAGACAGAAAGAAGAAGGGGGGTCCCTCTTCTCTTCTCCGGGGAGTCTGGTTTCACCAAAACACTGCTGATATACGTTGACAAAGGGAGCTGTGGGGATGCTGCAGTGGGCCTTAACTGCGTGTGTGTGTGTGTGTGTGTGTGTGTGTGTGGCGGGACGTTGATACAGCAGGATTACTGGTGTTTTTCACTTTTGTCTCAAATCAACACGCTGCATCTAAACAGATGCTGGATGCAGCTTTGCCAAGGTTGAAAAGAGGGCAGCAACAGTCCAGCTTTAAAAAAAAAATGGTGGTGGTGGTGGTGGTGGTGGTGTGGGCGGGGGGGGGGGGATAATCCAGCTATCATTAGAGTCACAGTTAAAACAGAAAAGAAAAACACAAGTGTAGAGCTGCCCTGAACTTTGTGGCTCCAAAATAGATCTTATCAGCCAGGCTCCTGTTGCCAGACAAGAACACTGATGAAAGAAACCGTTTTACTGTCTATTTATGCACAGACATGCAACAGCACACACACACACACACACACACACACACACACACACACACACACACACACACACACACACACACGTACATGCATGAAACTATGGAAGCCAATGTCTGCCAGTAAAAGAAAAAAAAAACTCTATGAAGTTATAATTATGACATAAAAAGTCAAAATTGAGTTGAAAAAAGTAGAAATTATGAAATAAAAAAATAAAATTATAAGATAAAAGTATAATTATGATTGAAAGTTGAAATTATGGGGTAAAAGTTGAAATTATGAGTTACAAAGTAATGTAAAGTTGAAATCATAATCCAAATAGTTTAAGATATGAGAAATTATAAAATAAACTCATAATTATGGTATTAATTGTAAAAATTATGAGATTAAAAGTCAAAAAATTTGAGATAAAAAGTCAACAATGAGATGAGAAGTCTAAAGCCTGAATTAAAATATTTTATTTACATGATTAAAAGTCATCAGGAGCTACAAAGTCGTAATTTTGAGAAATTTATGTGATCATAACTTTGAGATAAAAAGTCAAAATCATGAAAGTCATAAAAGTAAAAACTGAATTTTTAAAAAGTCAAAATTATGACATGAAATTAAAATTACAAGATAAAATTATAATTATATATAAAAAGTCGAAATTATGAGGTAAAAGTTGAAATTATGAGTTAGAAAGTAATATAAGATCAAAAAAGTTGAAATCATGTGACAAATAGTTGTACCTATGAGACAAAAAAAAAGATAATTATGAGTCAGAATTATAAATTCAAGTCATAATTATGGCATTAATTGTAAAAATTTGGCGTTAAAAAGTCCTAATTATGAGATAAAATGTCAAAATCATTAAATGAAAAGAGACAAAAGTCAAATGATGAGATTAAAAATCAATAATGAGATGAGAAATCTGAAGTCTGATTCAAAATACCATAATTATGTGATTAAAAGTCTAATGACAAGTTGAAGTTATAAGATAAAAAGTCAAAATTAAAAAGTCAGATTTTAATATATTAATGTAATGTAATAGATAAAAATGATGGTGTAATTGATGACTTTTTATCTTATAATCATGACTTACCAGGCATGAATTCATGTCCACATTCCCTTGTCTAAACAAATAAATGAGGAAAGTGTGTGTGTCCTTGCAGAGTCTTTCTAACATGTCTGGACATGTCTCAGAGGAATGCGTGTTATGTATTGTGGTGGACAGACAGGGGTTTCTTCGGCCCTTCATGCACCACCTATCAACGCTAAGTCCAAGAGGCTTTTGCCCCGAGCCTGTCCACCACCAGCACCACCGTCAGCGTGGGAAAACCACACTGGAATGTCTTTAAGAGACACAGCAGCTCAAATAAACAAGCCTCCTCCTCTGCAGGTATGCGCTGCAGCAGATAATGGGGGGGGGGAATGTGTGCGTATCTGCACGTCTTTGTCTGCGCGTGGATTGTTTTCTTGCGGAGACAACAAAGTGTGTCTGTGTGTTTGTGAGCATCTGTGTGTGTGAGCCCTTCCTCATCAGTGAGCAGTGAGTACACACAGTAAGAGGCGGTAATCAGTACCAATTATCCTCAAGCACGAAAAGAGTCAAGAGGAGCATTCCTCCTCAGCACGACAACAGCTCAAGTCAGGCCTGATTAATCCAAATGTCTGTCAGAAGCAGCACGGGGAAATTAGTGGCACTTGAAATAGAAAAAAAAAAGAGTGAATTAAGTTAGTTTTAACTTCAAATGATAACATAGTGATGCTTCAATTACGCTCAAGAAAATAATGGAACAAGTTGTTTATTAGAGGAGTATCGCAATCAAAGTTCAATCATCAACATGTTTATGTCATTCAGCATTAAGGAGGCATAATTAATTCAAAGTGCCCTTGACAGGAAGCTTTGCAATGCTGTGGTTAAAACTTGGCCCTGATTTCTTTTACACACATATCTTTTCACTAAGTGCAAAACATTGCCAGCTTTCCCACCATGGATCCTTACACACACACACACACACACACACACACACACACACACACACACACACACACACACACACACACACACACACACACACACGCTGACACACAAACATTTCTTTTTTTTCTCCTCACCAGTTAAAAGCCAGCAGAGAGCAGGCACAGGCGGAGCCTTCGGCAGTCTCTCAGCGGATTTAGCAGTTTTAATTGACCTGTAGTCTGACACCCTGTTGATGGCGATTTTGTGAGAAAGAGGAGGGATTGATCACTGGACTGTGGACCAAATGAATAGACCAGACGATCAAAGAGAGTGAGAGAGAAACAAACCAGTGGCACCGCAAGAAGAGGTGAAGAATGACTAAAATTGAATTATACAACAACCTAGTGTGTATGTAAGGGTGGAAATATACTTGCTTGTAATGCATGTATCCTGCGTTCTGCACGTCCTCAGAAATGAACACTAGGCATCCCCAAGATGCAATACACTCATGACCAGTGGGGGCAGTGTAGGAGCAGAATGCAGTGACAGGGTCAGAGGTCAAGAGACAACAGCAACAACAGTGGCGAAAATTTTTGAGGTCAGGCTCATTGAACAACAGCTGGCTAGTAAACGCATGATGCATTCAGATTAAGAATAGAATCGCCAAAAAGTGATAAAGTTATTCTCAACTTTGCTGCCCTTCAGAGCCTTTGGCGGGAAGGTTTATGCAACATTTTGCAAAAGCTCAGTTTCCCCCTTACACATTGAAACACCAAGTGTAGACCAATGTGTAAACAAAGGTTCTTTTAATTGAAGAATTAAATGCTAAGTTAACTTCAAATTTAAGTAAAGCAAACATAATAACAGGGTAACAACCTACTAAATCAAACGACAAAAGACAATGAGTGTCTTTGTGAGCCAGGGAAGCTTACAAAACACGAGGCACCAACAAGTGTCCCTAACTGGGGAGGCACAGAATACACAAAAGACAACAAGTGACTTTGCTAGCTGGGGAAGCTAGCAAAAGACAATGAGCAGTCTAGCCTGCCCCTGCAGGACTAGACTGTAGACACGCACACCTCAGTCTGCCGGTTGGCCCACTGGACCTGTTGTGCTGCTGTTTTTAAGTACCAGGCCCTGATTGTGGATTGACAGCAGTTGCTGCCAATCACCGCATCTGCAAGAGCACAGCAACACACACAGTGGCACGTAACATGAAGGCAGCTTTATAATTCTTATAATGCCCTTTAAAAACTGTAACCAACTAATCAGGGCTAGAATTCCTGATCTTCAATCTGTGAAACAGGTTATTTACAGTATGAAAGGGGAAGAGTTGTTTTGGTTCATTTGGGTTCTGTCACGGGAACAACATGGCCTCGGGTTCAGTGTTGTGGGTCGTCTTCTCTCACTGATGGTCTACAAGTTAAAGGTCAAAGTGGCTCGATTTCCCTTCTGCAGTGATGAGTGTGTTTCATGTCTGCTTTCACTCTTACACGTGTCTTCTGGTGAAAACCTCTAGTTTTTCTGTTACCCTGTGATCCACAAGTCCCTCATTGTCAAAGAATGGAGGTGCACACACACACACACACACACACACACACACACACACACACACACAGAAACACACACTGGAGGCTATAAATCATGTCCTATTTCGGTGACGCCAGATTTGGGTGAAGCAGTTTTTTTCCCCTCTTCACTCTGACTAACAGTCATAGTTTCTATGAAGGTACTGCCACAGCCGTCTCTCTAACCAGCTTGGTGGCGTGGTTTCACCAGAAGCAGACTACACCCATGATTGGCTCTCCCAAAATGATACGGTGTCGCCTGGTAGCGAGGAAAAAGTGCATGTGTGCGCGCGTGTGTTTATGAGAGAGAGGAGGTTACTGAGGTTTGTAAAGAGGGTGTAGTTCACCCTCCACCCTTTTCCCTCTGCCTCTGAGTGCGTGATGCATGCAGAGGTGTTTTCATTTGTTTCAATAACTTGGAACGGCTCCGGCAGAAAAAGTGAGCCGGCCCATGCGTGATCCTTCGCATTATCCTGGTGTGACACACAGGAGCGTTTAACACCCCTCGTTTCCTCCTTGTAGGCGGAAACAGCGGCTGCATCCGGAGAAAGGTGGAGAAGGAAATGAAAAAGGAAATCTTGAGCGGATCTGATGGTGCACAGAGGACCACAATCAGAAATCCATTATAACCACTTCACATTAGTGCTGGAAGAAGCACTAAGACACAACAATGTACTTAAAATATCAAGATAATTGACCCCTTTGTCTTTTACGTATTGTTTTATGACATTATTAGATTGTTAAATGGATAGTTGATAGATAATTGAAGCGGGGTCGTATCAGGTATTTATCCATAGTCACTGTATTACAGACAGTAGATGTCAGTCGGTGTTTTAAAGGTTTTTTGCATCACATTACGGCTGCACCATGGCAGCCAGAGCTCATCGCTGCCATTCTACACAGTGCTCACCGCTCTATTTCAAATACTTGCCAAGTCTATTTTTGACGGTCAGCATAGCAGATGCAGAAAAAGCAGGGAGAATCTGGTTAACTTTCAAAATAAAAGACCCCCGTGCAGACACTTACTTATCCATGGCAGAAGCACAAAGAGCAAGGGAATAGGACCAAACATAATCAGGTGGCCAAAACATTTTGCTGCTGAAATGCTTCTGAAACGCTGCCGGTGGGGACATGCAGCCGTGTGCAGGACGGACCAAAACCGTGGTGCAGAGGTGCCGTGCTTTGTGCAATCAGCGGTGTTGTTGGCATTTGTTTATGTTGTTTGTTAGCTTGTAACTGGGAGTGGCTGACACTGCTGATGCTAACTGTCGCTCTCAATACCAGCAAGTCCGTTCTGCACAGGTTACATTTGCATATCGGACAGTGATTGGCTTTCGAATTTGTTAGGTATTAAATCTAGCTTTCCCGGGGTACATTTGAACCTCAGATTTTAGGGAAGTGCACAACCACGCCCCAGTTCAGTAAAGCAAATGTGAAAACGCCTCCACAGTGAAAAACTTTGCATACATACAAGTGAGCATAGCTGTGGTCAGAGATTTTAGGGGACATAAATATAAATAACACCCTACATTTTTGGGTGGAAATGATCTCAAGTACATTATTTGTGTACATGTAAATAGATACTTTCCACCACCTGACTTTTTTCAGTGTCTGTTCATCAGTAAGAACTGAAATAATCCCCACTGAACCTTGTATGAAACTTTTCCATTGCACTAGCAGTAATACCTTTATCCTTTCTGGTGATCGTTCTGTGCAACTTTCTTTGGTATAATAATTATCGTCAAACCTCCTGTATGTAATCAGAGAGAGGACACTTGGGCAGAGTCACTGGTGTTTAGGCTAAGCCATCATTTGGTACACACGTAATCAGAGACTAAAATAATCTGTTTATAACATGACTACTAATTTACCACAGAATGACGCCAGACACACGACTCCCTGCATCGCTGTGTGGTCAGGCTGACACACACACACACACTCGGTTGAGGATGCTGTAGATAGAATTCAGTGCATTTATGTGTCTAGGGTGTGTGTGTATGTGTCTGTGTGTGCGTGTGTGTGTGTGTAGTTGGCTGCTGAGAGCACTGTGGAAAGGTCTCGAGGGTGAGAGGTTTTTCCAGCCAGACCCAGAGGCAGCCAATGTCCCACATACATCTAGTTTCCTGAGGCAGAGAACAACAAGCTGACTCACTGACTGACCCTCTGTGTACATTTAATGTGTCGTGCACCACATTGTCCCATGTGTCACAGTCCTGAGCTGTTTGTCGTCAACACTTTCGGGTAAAAAGTTTTTTTTTTAAAGTACACTGCACAACAGTGAACGAGGTCATGTCTCTTTGAGCTCATATCACTCAAGAACTTTTCTGAGTAGAAATTGATATATTATACATATATTGATATAATTGTCCAACTTTGATATTTTTTTCATCTGAGTAGCTTCAAGCTTTCAAGAAACATCTTATTGCACACTGTCTGATGGTGTTTATGGCATCAAATAACTAATTAAAATTAAAAATGACAGAAACCATCTTTGGGGGAAAAAAAAGACATATAGCCGATGTCCCATCTACTAACATCTTTATATGCATTTATGTCGATGGCTGTAAGTAACATATAGACTGCAAGTCTTCACTGGGAAAGTTTATTTTTTTAATAAACAAAAACTTTATATATATATAGTTGTTATCGCAACAACTTTAGCAAGTGTCATCACACTCAAAAAGTCTCCTCAAACCTAAACATGTGGAGAAAAGCACAACTTTGATAAAAATGAGAAAATCCTTTCATAAGATACCTGATGAGTGGCAAGAACGAATAGTCAGAAATGTGATAGATTTGTTCTCATTATTGATCAAAACTATTGCCAAATAAGTGCCTTTTTACACATCTAGCAGACATGGAGCAACACTCACTCACTCTCTCTTAGCTCTTATTTTGGTCTCCATCATCTCCTGAGGGAAATATGTGTCTATTCAGCTACTAAAATGCTCCGGTATGTTCGCCATCTTGTAGGAAACTTTGTCTGTCAGCCATCTGGTGCTGGCATCCAGGGGGTCTATGGAAGTTTTTCACTGAAAGCATGCTGATGAGAACATTGAGGGTGAACCAAAATTGTAAAGTTAAGGTCTATAAAACCAAAAAACGACCCCTTTCACATTACAGAGCCATTTAATCAGTTGTTACTGTAGAAAATTTGATCAGTGCTACTTTAACCAGAAGCACCAAAACAAACAGATCTGGTTCCCCCTCAGTTCTCCAAAAGGATGAAGGATTAGTTACACTAGGAGGCCCAAAAGTTCAGTTCAACTGATATTCCCCGTGCACAATAATTACATGAAGTCAGTTGGGTCACAAAAAGATTACTTTTTCTGATCTATATTTTGATCTAGATGCCACTGGATATTTATTTCCCCCCTGTGGCAACTGGTCCAATCCAGTCTGACTTTTACTTCACAAAGCAGCACCATTGTGACTTGACCTTCATGTTGCTGTCATGCATAGTTTTACATTGATTATTGCTGGTGATGACAAAATAATTATGGTTTATTCTGTTTGTTTAAACTATTCACTCTGTCTGCCTCCTCCTCCTCTCCAGGACTGGCCTGCCTCCTGTTGTGTCCTCAACCAAAAAGCTACGTGGGCTGTTTACATGTATGTTTCCATCGAGGACGGTCCACAGCGCACAGTCTGGATTTTCTTGCACACATATACATAATGCATAGTCAGGTCTTCTGTTCATGCAGTCGGCCTGCAGTGGCTGCTCTTCTTCTTCGTCAACACAGAGATAAGCCTCAGCTGAGGCATCGACTATCTGATAAGACTGAAAGACAGCTTTGTTGTATTATCACATTATTATAATCTACAGCACTCGTCAGAATAATTAAGAAAGCAGTCTGAAATGCAAATGATAAATGCAGACATCGTAAAAAAACACCTTATATTTTGGATATTTATGAAGGAGACAACACAGATAGATAGACATAACATTCCTTTCATGGTTTCATAAAGTTTACCCTTAAGTTTCCTGCTTGTAGCCTTTTAGGTGACTCCTCCGCAACATTCAAAGAATGCTGTGCAAATGTTTTTTCTTCAGCGTTACGTTCCCCAAACATCCTAACAACCACATAAAGTAATGTTTTTGGCAAAGGAGAACAATCAACGCAACCACAATGTTACTTTTAGGCTGGACAAACTCTCCTTTTAACAGCCAGGGAACTTTAAAGGGAAACAGTCAGATCTGTTCCAGGAACGGAGTAACTAACCCCCCCAAAACATTCTGGAAATGTTACCAAAACAGTTTTACATAGGGCAAGCTTGCTCTTATGACTGAGGGAACCTTGAGGGGAAATGTTCACCAAACCTTTCTGGAACCTTCAGGTAATTTTCCGAGAATCTCCCTATAAAGTAACAATAATGTTGGTTGTTCGTTAGAAAAACTCTGAGCACTGTTTAAACATCTAGGAAATTCTTAATTCACCTCTTTAGGATAAAGTGTTCAATGTGCATCAAGTTATGAAGCACATTTCTGATATTTGAAACAGCTTTATTCTGAAAAAAAAAAAAAAAAAAAACAGTACTTGTGCCTGATTAGTGCAAGTGAAAGCTTTAAATTATTAATATTTATATGCTTGTGGCTAATGGTTATAGCTCTGGAGGGGAATTTGAAATGAAAGTTGACTGAAACTGGTTGCAGTGGTTTTATTCATCCTGATGTGGCCAAAAGAGAAGAGAAAAGAGGAGGAGGGGTAGGATTACTTGAAGGAACTGATCCTGAACCCCTTTTGACCTTTTTGGTCATTATGAAGGCAGCACTTCTGTTTTGATATAAACATGGCGCTGAGGATAAAGACAAGTGAGTCTTTGTGTGACCAGCTTCTTTGTGTCTGCTGGGGAAGCTCGATCATGGGACTCATGGGAGTGAGAGGAACCTCAGGAGTTTGTCACACTGAAGAAAGAAGAAAGCATCATCAGGCTGTGTTGGTACTGTCCTTCTTCTTCTTCTGCTTCTTGGAAGTTCCCACAGGAAGTGCTTATTACGTGTTTGTGTAAGTAAAATTCAGTGGAAACAAACACAACCAGGTAAAGGCCCAGTGTAATCACCCCATCCATGTTCTTTAAACAGCCGTAACCTTATATGACTGGTTCTACATCGCTATTGCTTGACATATTAAGCCAACCACAAAAATGCCGCTGCTTGTTCCAAGGCATTTTGGGGTTAGTTTCTGTTTTAAGCGGTGTTGCTGGGGATTAACATGTGAAGGCGACGTGTCAAAGCGTCTGAGTCACCAGGTCGGGGATAGATGTGGATGTAAACAAGTCTCTGTGATACGGTTTACCTCAATATGTCTTTCAGAGCAGATAGGCCGGGTCGGACGAAACGCTCACCCATACTTCGTCACCGTGATGGAGGAAGTCCACACATCTTTTACTTGAATAATAATAATGATACCACAATGTAAAAAGACTGAACACTGGCTCCAGATACGACCTTTTCATGAGTTTTGCTTGGGTTCTCATGCTTGGAAGGGGAGGGCAAGGTGTTTGCAAACCTACATGCTGGTCCTGTAACAAAATTTTTAAAATTTCTTGTTGTCTATTTTGTTTCTACTTTTCAATATTAACGCTTGTCTATATTGTTCATATTTTTTTTTTTACATTGCCTTTGTTTTAAATTGTTCTTATTTTCTATATTTCCCATTATTTATATTGTATATCTCTCCATTTTACTGCTGCTTTAACACTGGCAGTTTCCCTTTTGTGGGTCTAACAAAGGATTTTCCTTTCTTTTCTTTTTCTTTTCTTCATTTTGATTGAGATGTTTTGGCTTAGCTTTTGGGGAGCTGTCATGTTGTCCATCTTAAATTGAGTTAAATTATATTAAGGTTTAAATGTGTGCATTGTTCAGGGCGTGTTTGCTTTGAGTAACAGGTGGGTACCGTCACAGATGGGTAGCTGCTAGGCAGCCGCTTCATTTGGCCACTCGCAATCCATCTCTTTGCCCATTTTTGGATCAGCTGTGAGTTAATTGGATTCAGGTGTGGTCAGGATAACGATGGCTGGAGCGACCACACCGAGAGATTCAATGGCTCTTCAGAGACCTGTGAATGACATCACAGAGAGTACATCCATGTTTTATGCAGTCTATGTTCTCAACACAGCTGTTTGGCCCCTCCAAAGGATTACAAGATAAATCTGAGGTGTTGTGAAACTCTTAATGAGCAATCAAAGAAGTATGACCAACTTCTATACCACAAATCTGCTTTCAGTTTTGGGTTGGGGTTTTCTCTAATCTTTGTTCTTGGAAAGTTGTGACCTATGTTGGCTTCAAAAAGTTATTTATGAAAGCATGTGAGAAATTTAGAGGGGAAATTTCACTTTAGAACTGCTAATAACTCTTCAACTCAGCATCTGAAAGGCAGAACTAGCCCCAAGTAAACACTGTTTCTAAGAGACCACAAGCCATGGTTGGGAACCACTGGCTTAATTTTAACCAATATTTTATTAGGTAAAATACTAATCTCAAGCTTAACATCAGCATTATAGTGATTTTATCGAAGAATAAAAGTTAATTTGTCCACAGCAGGTAACTAAACCATCAAGCTTTCTGCAAAACACTGATCCACATGTTGTCATGTTCTGTAAACGCTGTTACTGTAAGTCTTGCTCTTGTCAAAAACTCATCCGTCATTGACAATAGGGTTCAGCTTTGAAGAATAATTGTTTGCAGAAACATCAGTGGGCAGTTTGGGAAGACCAGAGTCGAACGCTATAATTAAAAGCTGTTTGAATGAATGATTCACAAGAGTCCAAGACGGCACGGAGGAGAAATCAGCCACAGCTGTGATGCAATCTCAGAATCAAGCATCAGATGGAAGCTCCAATAAAAAGACTTGTAATTATTGTAATGTATAGCCACGTTGTTTGTCTGTTCGTTGACTTTCTTTGGTGGAAGTTTGAGATATTCGTCACATCTGAAAATCAGAGTTTTTATTTCAAACTACTTTCATAGCTTAAATAACTGTGAAACCATGACCGATACCGTGACCTTCTCATGATTTGTCTATCTGCGTCAATGGGAAAAATCTTGTCCGCACAAGTTTATATTCCTCGGATAATAATTTACTGCAGAGTACAGAGAGAGTCGCACACAAATAATGGATCCGCTCAGTGGTTCGGTTTGATTAATGGACTTGTACAGTGGATCTTGCTCACCCTACCAAGGAATTTGCTGTTGCTTCACTTGTACAACAACATGCAGACCAGTTGTGTTGTTTACAGCTGAGAGCTTCATGTGTCATTTTAATCTGTCCTTGTCCAAAAGTGTGTTAACGTCTCATGAACTTTGGTACTTGAACAGCCTCCTGAACAATGGAGTAATTCACCATTACTCAACAGTGTCTTAAATGACAACACAATTATTATTTTTACACAATTACATGGTCCTCCTTTGTTCTGGAAATGCATACTATACGCTGGAAAAATGTGCCTTAAAAAATAAGTGTTTTTGCATGTAAAAAGTAAAAAAAAAAACAACAACTCATGAACACAAACTGAAACTTCACCTGTTAAATGGTAAAGATATTAAAGATGTATTGTCTAAATTTGTCCTACCAGAAATTAGACATGTATAGTTGGAGATTATGATTTTACAATATCTAACATCTCCTTTAAAGCTGCTATAATCGATATTTTGAAAATAACAAGACAACAAATGACTGTTGGGAGGGGGCTCGTAAGGTCAGACCCAACCGCGCAGATCCTTTAAATGTTTTAGCATCTTTCAACTCATTGTTTTGCTTTTATGACCCGCAGCCTTACAGCTTTCATTAGCATCATGGTTTCCAGATGGAGCAGAGAGCGTTTTTCAGTTTATATACCCACTGTGAGCCGCCTTTTTCACAACACCAAACAGCAGACAGACAAAGTTAGCAGTCAGCTTGTTAACATCTGAGCATTTAGCGGCTACGGAGCCGTGTATTTACCTCAGGAGGTGGCGGAGACCAAAACAGAGGCAAGGGAAGAGGGAACATTGGATTTAAATATGTCAGTGTTGTGTTGCATTGCAAGGGGCTGAATAGAAAGCAACTAATGCAGATTAAACGCACCATAATAAACAAGATATGAAGCAGGACCCCCCACAAAAATCCATACTGCATGCACACTTGGACTCTCACAAACAGTCATTTATTTTAAGGCCAATGATATGACTGGTACAGGCGATGTAATGTAAAAAAAACATTCCCCAGTCTTCTGACTTTCATTCTGTCTGCTTGCAACAGTATGTTATTTTATTTATTCTCCACAACTATCTGGTAATCCCCCCCAAATTGTCTTGTGACCCTCAGGTTGAGAACCACTGGTCTCACTCACATGATCTTAAAGCCTTTTCCATAGAATGAAATGGGCAGAAGGACGCCGGTGACGGTGAACACAAAGAAACAACCAGATTCACATCAGGAGGGTTCAAAGTTAATGAAATTCACCTGCCCTTTGTGTCTTCTGACGGTGAGAGGAAACACAATTACTCGCAGGAAACACGGGTGGGGGTGGGGGGACATGCAAACAAAGGTAACACCACACAAATCAAAGCAACATACTAATAAATAAATAATTAACTTAAAATGGCTGGTCCATATGACACCAGCGCCGCAGAGAATCACACAGCTATTCATCACTACCCAAACTAATTAGACCATTAATCAGAGGCGGCAAAAGCGGATACATTCTTTACTCTGGTAGAAATACAGACACTTGAGTGAGAAAATACTCTTTACACAAGTAAAAGTGAAAAAAACTACAGGCTCTGAAATGTACTCAAAGGATAAAAGTAAAAAGTCGCTCTCTGAAGGTCATTTCTTCTCTCTGTCTGTTACGTCTTGTTATGTCTTTTTGTCATGTTACATCCTTTATGTTGTCTTCTTCTTGTTGTTTTGTCTTGCTACATCATCTTAGATTGGTTATACCATGTTACATCTTTTACATAATTTTTGTCTAGTTATGTTGTTTTGTCCTAAACCAGAGGAGTAGGCTCAAGTGACATGACACATCTGACTACATCTTTTATGTTGTTTTCATCTTTTTATGTCATTTCTGTCTTGCTATGTCTTTTATACAAGTTTCGTCTAGTTACAGTATGTTTGGTTATGTCATTTTTACCTTGTTATGTTGTTTTCATCTTGTAATGTCAATCTCATCTTGTAGTTTTTGTCTTATTATGTCTGTCATGGGTGATATGCACTTGTAAACACTCCAAGGAGCCGTCTTTTCCATGTCTTACTGTCCTGTCCATGTAGGTTGAGCTCGGACTTGATGCTGGGAAAGCGGTGCGCAACGATGCAAAAATAAAAAATAATAACTTCTCTTCTCTGCTGTTAATCAGAGAACCAAAACCAGAGAAAGAGAATAGTTTCTGATAGTTTCTTGAAGCCCTGTCAACATTTCATGACCAAATTGAGACGTTTTATGATTTTACTGCATGATTATTTTATTGTTTTAACGTGCAGGAATGTTGACCAGAAAATCTAATTTTCCACACACACAAACCAAAAAGAATTTGTGGTTTATTTTTAGCTGCCAGCGCCTCTTCGCCCAAGTCTCTTTCTTTTTGAATTCATTGAATAGTTTTAACTGACCTTCAATTGTTTGACATGAATGTAACAGGAGCGGTTCCAACACCAGCAAACTCTTTTCGTACTGTACATTTTCATTAGAAACACCGGCCCCCACTTAGCTTCACCCCTGCCTGACTTCCCCCTGAGAATACAGCGCCGTGGGGGTTTGAACTGGGGGGTGGTGGTGGGTGGGGGGGGTAACACGCTGGTGACAGGCTCGACGGCCACAGACATAATTGAATAAAGATTCCAGTTGTTCTGAAATCCCCAGTTTTAGCCTCTGGGTCTTTGAGGTGGGCCCCAGAAATCCGAGGAATGAGAGGCCGTCCCCTGCGCTGTCGGCGCTGCGGACATACTTTAATCCTGCACCGCTGGGAGAATACTGATGAGAAGTGCTCGGACGCACAGAGGGGAGGGAGCATGTGTGTCCATATGTGTGTGAGCGGGTGTGTTGAAAGCATTGACAAGTGCTGAGCCTTGAACCTGAGAGACCCACGGTCCTATAACATATTTATGGGAGGTGTCGCACAACGTAGCTGGGCGATATCAGAAATACGGGCCCTAGAAATAATGCACAGCTTCCAGTGACGACACGCCATCGAGTCAGAGGTTTCAACAAGCTGATACACATCTCAGTCCTCAGTGCTACCAACACAAACACAGGAGTGGTCTCGGGTGGAGTTTCGCTGTGATGTTAGTTTTAAATACACGATTACATCATTACAGGGGCCATGATGTGTTTTCTGCGTTATTTCCTCGAGATATTTATCAGTCCTTATTCATCACGGCTTTGGAATTACATCACCTCCAGCAGGAGCTTCTGTCACAGCTGTAACCAGTGGTAGAAAATAACTGAGTGCATTTACTAAAGTGTGCTTATGTACAAATCTGAAGTACTTGTACTTAAGTATTTTTATGTTCTGCTACTTTATACTTCTACTCAACTACATTTATGTGTTACTTTGAGTTACTTGAGATTCAGATAAATAATGCAAAATATAATCAGCAAATAAATGATGATGTAATTTTATAGGATATGTGAAAACGTTATTGATCTCCATGGAAAAAACACAATCTACCAAAGAGATAAAGTATAAACCAGAGGAGTGGACTCGAGTAACATGACTTGGACTCAAACTTGGACTTTTACGTCATTTATGTCTTACTACGTCCGTCACGTGTGATATGCGCTGATGGATACACGACGGAATCACCTATTCCATGTGTTATTGTCACATCCATTTATTTTGAAATCAGTCTGAATGTTGGGAAAGTGGCGCGCAATGATGCAAAATAAAACACTTTGGTCCCACCTCTGATATAAAGTGTTTGAAATTAGCTGCATGTATTGCAATTATTGCATCAATAAATATAATCCAATACTATTCTGAAATGAGCCATTCGGCATAATGAGTACTTTTACTTATGGTACTTTAAGTTTATTTTGGTCCCAGTACTTTTGTACTTTTATCTGCATGACAATTTAGACAATTTACACTGTGGTATTACTTATTTTACTTTAAGCTTTCATTTTAATACTGATGCCTCTGTATGACCTACATAAGTAAACAGGGTGATCACTGAGAAGATCGGCTATTTCTATATGGTTATTCTTAATACCTGCCTCCGGGTTCTCCTTGAAAACAGATATACAAGCTTGTATTTACATTTTGTCACGCAAAGTTACAGTGAGTAGTAGTTCTTTAGCCACTTAAAAGAAAGAAGGAGGATGTTTTTGACATTATGTTTTGTGGTTATCACGGTAGAAACACCAGATCCAAAAACAATACAGCATGAAAGTTTCCTATAGTAGCGTCAAGTACAAGATCTGGGTACTTCATCCACTTCTGGTTTACAAATGATGCAATGGCTTGTGTAGTACTGTGTAGTATAAGATCACAAAGAGGTGAACAACAGTATTTTTTACTGCTCCACATCTCAGTGAAGTCCAAAGTTTGATGACTAATTTTTTATCAACTTTGTCAAAAAATGACACCCTCCTGCATGCAGACTGATTCCCTTGCTATTTATTCTTTTTTTTTTTTTTTTTAAATAAGATAACATGAAATATGATGGTAATGATAATTAGACTTTTGCTTTTGATGGATGCTTATGTTTCAGTATATCGGAGCACACCTACACGTGGTGAGGCATGTAATGGACGACAGACTGCTGCCATCTAGTGGCTATGATTTCACATCACTCCCCAAAAAGCTCCTAAAATAGTTTTTACCACTGCACTGTTTTGACTCACAGATCATTTACTATCACATTAACATGTTTCAAGTATAAGAGCTGCTGGTTGAAATGATCAAAACAATATGAGCACCAGTGTCACAAGTTTGATTATTTTTTGTTAAGTGACACCAGAATTGTCTCACCTGCTAGAAAAAGTTTCAGTTTCAGAGACAACTTTTTGGCTGCTGCAGCCACAGTACTAATTAGAAAGTATTTTAGAAAGTACTGTGGAATAAAATCTTAATGAGGGTTTTCCATATAATCTATAAAGGCATATTCATTTATTGTATAGTTTAAATGAGAATAAATGTCTCAGTGTCTCAGTCATAGCAGGCAGATTTATTATCATTTTAATAATTGAGCCAACTTTATTTATTTATTTGTTTGTTTGTACATTTGAGTCTGTTTTACTACCTGGTAAGTCCTTATTTTATTTTATTTTATTTTATGGACTGATTTCCTTTTAATAACCTAACTTTTATTTCTGGTTTTCCTCACTTCAATAAATCTCCTCACCTTTAGTATTTTATTGTTTTTTATTTTCATTGCTGCACATAACTTAATATTTTATTGTCTTTTATTGCTCTTAACCTCCCATCTTATCTACTCTTTGAAAATTTTATTTATTCATTTTTTTCACCTTATTTTGGTATTTCGAGTTTTTATCTATGTCTAAACCTGCCTCTGGTGTTTCCTTATTATAATTTGATGAGTTTCATCATAGTCTTTCCTCAATTCCCCCCTTTTTTAATTGAGTGCAGTTATTACTGAGTGCTCTATTCATTACAAAGTCATTAATTAGATCTGATTCAGTTGCAATTAAAGGTAAAATGTTCAAGATAAAACAAAGTGTCAGAAAAAGAAACAAGAATACAGAGCAACCACCAGGTGTCATGCTCACACTGAGCAGAACAGAGCTGTACAACAGACAGTTCACAGGCAGGTCAGACTCTAACACAGCCTGCAGAGCATCAGCCCTGCATACAGTCACTGACTTATATGATTATTTCCAGAAATAATTAGCATGCATACGCTTCAGGCACCATATCTTTTTTCTTGTCATATTATATACAGTATAGCAAACCTTTCAAAATTTAAAGTTAAACTCAGTGTTGGGCAAGCTACTTGGAAAATGTAGTGAGCTAAGCTACAAGTTGTTCTACATTAAATGAAGCTTCACTACACTGAAGCTTCCCACCAGAGAAATGTAGGAAGCTAAGCTACAATAAAATGACAAAAGTAGCTTAACTACATCAAAGCTATTTTTTTTTAAGTACAAACAAAGCATCTATGTATCTGTCTGTCTGTGTTTAGTAGTATATTTATTAGCCCCCTTTTGCACTAGGAGACATCTACACAAATATCAAATTATTTATCTAAATTGACCACAACAATTTGGTTTTGTAGAGAAGTTTGTAAAACAAACAAACAAACAAACAAAAAACTGCACAAGTAATATTTCTGAGTAACATAACCTAAAGTTATACTTTTCAGCTTCTCCTGTCTTCTCATTTTTCCTACCTCTTCCTGCCTAATTCCCTTCACACACACACACACACACACACACACACACATACACACACACACAGTTATATTGTTTTGCTGCCAAAGGACATGTTGCTAGCTAGCGCCATGTTAGCTGTTGGTGTTTGCTGATGAGTTGTGATGATTAGCTTAGCTAACGGTTGTTGTGTAAACTTCGGGAAATACCTGAATGTGTGTCCTTAAATTTCTGTTGGACGTCTTGGATGTTGACAGGAGCTTCCTATTGGGGTTCCACAGTAAACACCAGAACGTGTGACTGTTCTGTGAGGACTCGATAAGTAACATGAACTTGTTATGGTTTGGACATGGAGATTCAAGACACGTACACGTCTCTGCCCCCCTCCTCTGCCACTGTCTCCTGCTGCGCGTCTTCCATCTTGTCCCGCTGCGACAGTTCGCGCGCTTTTTTTTTAATACCCGGTCTATGGTGGGCATCAGCAGGAGGGCAGGTACGTGACGTCACATGAAGAGACGCATTTAAGGTTTAGAAATGCGTGGGGAAATGTAGCTTCTGTGGCCGCTACCGCGTTATTTGATCACTGAAGTAGCTTCACTACTGAAAAGCTGAAGAAAACAGCGACGTTACGGCCACGTTACTGAGAAATGTAGTTAAACTAGTAACGTAAGTAAGTAATTCTCACAGGAGTTCAAAAAAGCTCAACCAGCCCGTCCCTCCTCCACACATGCTGAATGTGTTTATAGCGCTTCCATGTGTTATTACATAAACATGAACAGGTTGAGATCACTCTGAGACAACAGGGTTAACCTGGTTCATGAATGTTGTTGTGTCAACACTTCCGTTAAGTGTCAGTATGCTGACAAACAGAGTAAACATATGATCCAGTGTGAGACCTTTTCTGCATTCCCTCACATGTTTGCATAGATTTGTGTTTTTATAATGTTAGGAAACACAGTAGCCAAAACTTGTTGGGTGGCAATTTTGCGCAATGAATGTGGAAAATACGGCTCTAGTTTTCCTACTTTTAAATGCACCGTAGATGGAAGGCTCAGTAAACTTTCTCTCATGGGATGTATGGAGAGGAAATGAAACAGAAGTATTAAAATTAAAGTTTTCTCTAGAGGTATTTTATAAATTGCATAACACATTGGGAACAGCGTGTCATTACCAATCAAATTCTCATTTGTGCAAAACTTAATTAAATGTAGTCATAGAAGAGGAAAGGAATTAGAGTAGGGATTACTGGTTTTGTTTAAAAATATCAATCAAATTTAATGTATTCATCCGCCTCTTGCATTTTATTAGAATAACTACAAGGAACTGATTGTGCTGTTTGCAAACACTTTGTGTCTTAATATTGTATGTACTGTACATCTTCTATGGGGGTAATAATTTCTCTTTTTGTATTTATCTCTGTTACTTCAGAGACCCAGGTCAGATATCTCATCATATTAACATGACAAACTGACCAAACATTAAAAATAAAAAATATTTTACTGTGCCATAAATGTATATATCAAAACACTAAATAAGAAAAAATACTGGCTTGATGGCTTGATAGCTGGTGAAAATGAAAACAATTGTGTCCAACACAAAAAATTAAAGCCCAAATGATTGAATGAACAGACGCAATGCTATTAATAACATAATATAGACCTATTAAAAGAAAATCAACAATAATAACATGTTCTTAACATAGCAAATTAATTTGATACTGATGTAAAATATAACAATGTGTGTCATTTCGACCTGAAGGCTCCACTTAGCCTCAAACAGATCCTCCATATTGTACTTGAAATATTACATTTATTTATTTATTTTTCTCAAAGCAACATCAGTGATATGACTAATCAGAAGATCAGTGTTTCGACCCCTGGTTCTCACAGTCCACATGTCAAAGTGTCCTGGGGCAAAATAGTAAACCCCCAAATTACCCCCGATTGTTGTTCCATTGGTGCTTTGAGTAATCAATAGACTAGCTAGAACTATAAAAATGCTGTCTGTTTACTGTATATTATAACTTTTTATTTTGAGTATTATGATTATAGTGACTTTTCCCACAGAATATTACTTTATTCTAATAAATTATGACTTTTTCTCAATATATCATGACTTTTTTTCTCTGATTATGACAACTTCTGCGCAAGATGTCCTTCAAAAAAATGCAGTGCATCTTATACACTATGAGTTGCCACTTGCACTGCCTGTAGGCCCGTACTGTCCGTCTCTTCAGACTCAAACTCTGGTTCATGGTACTTACTCGTATTGTTCTGTCCCGACTAGCTCTTTGCTCGTGTTGAATCAACTCCAAGATGTATGTCGCTTTGGATAAAATCATCTGCTAAATGAAACTGTAAAGCAACTTTTTTTCTCAATAGGACTATAATATAGAAGGGCAGCTGTGTCTCAGGAGGTACAGTCAACATACTGAAGTGTCCTCAGACTTAGCACAACTTTATTTTCTGAATATAACAAGTTTATTCTCACAATATAACATTATTTTTTGCAATATCACAAATTTATTCTCATAATATCACAAGTTTATTCTCCTAATATCATAACTTAATTCTCCTAATATTGCAACTTTACTCTCAAACTTTATTTTTGTGATATCACAACTTTTTTGCTGATTTTTTTCTCTTAATATTTCAGCTTTTTCTCAATATATCATAACCTTTATCACTGGAATATTATGAATCTTTTTCTTGACTCTATTTTGTCCTTTTTCTCAAAATATTGCTAATTTATTCTCACAGTCGCTTTGTTTTCCCCCTCAATGTAGCACCGTATGTTTGTGTGTACAGTTTGCTTTTACATATCCTGTAGCATCACCTCACAAGGCCTCGCCGTGACACGTGATTGGCTCACGGCGCTCTCTCTCTCGTCCAATCGGAGCGCCGCTCTGGCTCCGCCCGCCACATCACTAGCATGGCGGAACACGGAGCAGGAATTCCGCCTATGCGCTGGTGACAGGTCGCTGATGGGGCAACGCCGACCACGACCATCCTCTGGCAACGCAGATCCGTTGCCCGGCGACCAGCGGCGATCCGTAACGTCAACTAACCAGCCGCGAGCAACTTGGCAGCAGTTTATTCGCCTGCAGACGGACACACAGCTGTTAGTTCGGGCCAGCGGCTGTCTGGTGTCAGACTGAAGCCGAGCCTGATGCTCTGAGTTGGACCGGTGCCTTTTCCTCCACTCGGGACTCCTCGCTGGGATTAAACCAGACCAGCTCTCTCTCTCTCCCGCTGAAGACTTTCAGGAATCGGACCATGGATTTGTTCGGGCTGCTGTATTTGGACGAGCTGTCCCACGGACTGGCAAACTTGTCCATGTTTCCGTACTTTGACATGGCGCATTATATCGTGTCGGTCATGGCTCTGAGGGAGCAGCCAGGTGAGTGGCTCCAAGTTCAGCTTCGCTCTTTCCGCAGGAAGGGACGACATTTACGGTTTCTGGCAAGTTCAGCAAAACAAGCTGCTGTGTTTTTGCACAACTTTGACGCGGTGAAACTTTTCATTTTGATAAAGATAAGTCTACAGCTGAACTGGTATTTCAAGTTCTCTGCCAGAATGACAAGCAGCCACAAGAACACTTGAACTTGATATAATAATAAAAAAAATAAGCCTCTCTGAACACATTATTTATCCTTATTTAGCTTTATATTATTTTTTTATTTAATAATTAACAGGTGTTTTTTATTATTTTGTCCAGCCTAATTAACAAAATTAGCCTGCCTGTTTGTTTAATTATTTATTATCTAAGTTTTATCTAGTCTTACCCAATTAACTTAAACTGGGCTGTGGAGCTGTCATGATCAACTAAATATAATAAATTAATATATACAGCCAATACAGCCAATTTAACCAGGTGTATCTACCTGGTTAAATTGGCTGTAGCAGCCTTTGCAATCCATCAGGTTGCTGAACCTCATTATTTTACATGTTATTTTTGATATAATATAATAAGATATGATACGTTCAATCAAGTAATGATTATTTTCATTGCTAATTAAATTGCTGATTATGTTCTTGATTAATCGATGAGTTGTTTGGTGTATGACAAAATCGGTGAAAAATTGTTGTTCACTGTTTCCCAAAGCCCGACATGACCTCCTCTTGTTTTGCCCACAACTGAAAGAAAATCAGTTTACTGTCCAGAAAATATTCACATTTAAGATGCACGAATCAGAGAATTTTGACTTTTCTCTCTGCAAAAAAAAAAAACAACAACAACAAACAACATGTTATAAATTTACTGCTCCGAATAAATAGTTCCAAACAAACTGTTTTGTTCTGTGGTGGTAGAAGTATTCAGACGCTTTGTGTAAAGGGGTAGTTTGGATTATTTGAAGTGGGGTTGTTTGAGGCACTTGTCCATAATCAGTGTATTACCAACGGTTGATGGCGGTTGACACGCCCCCAGTTTGGAGGAGAAGCAGGAGTCCTGGTGTATGAAGATAAGCAATGAACTGCTGTGGACAGGGTCAGCAACAAAACGTATTTTAGCCACCTAAAAAAAAATAAATATCACATTAGATTTGTTATATTTTCTCCACTGTATCTGACACGAAACCACCGTTATATAAGCCGGTATCACTTCCACTAAAAGCAACCAGACTCCTTTGGGAAAATCAGAACTCAGGAGTCGCCGCTCCACCGCTGCCTCGACCCGTTGGCTTATTCTTGTTGAAGAAGGTGAATCAGTACTTCTGCTTTTACCAGTGTCTTTTTTACACAAGCATCTGAATTTCTACTTGAATAAAGAACGCGTGTACTTTTGCCACCTCTGACTGTTAGGTTTTGTATGATCGATTGCTGGATCATAATTTATAAACGGATCATTTGTTGTGTATGTTATAATCTAATCTGTAAAGTCATCTGCAGTTGTTCCCTCTGAAATAAAAAGGGGTTGAAGTGTTGAACAGCAAACATTCGAAGTACTTAAGTTAAGTATAAGTACCTCAGAACTCTAATGAAGTGCAGCACTTGAATAAATTTATTTAGTTACACTCTGCCAGTGACTTTGTCTGTTGTAATTGTATTGAAGATCAATTCTTATGTGTAATTTTTGCATACATTTACTATATTGATTGTGGAAAAACATCGTTACAGTCCTCTGTCATCACATACTATTGCTCTTGTTTGTCCTCTTTGTTTGACTGACAAACACAAACACACACAAAGGAAGCAGAGTGAGTGAAAGTCTTTAAAACACAAAGTGTCTCACCGAGCCACAGTTTGTTTGATTGTATTAGCTGAGACGAAAGGCCGGCAGTGAGCCAGCTACGTTATGTCACTGAGATAGTGTCTACAGGGACAGGTGGACTTTAACTGCACAGCGAAATGACTTTCCACACACACACACACTCACACAAACATGCAAGAACACACACGCACTCCATTGTTGTCCCGCTGCTGTAAATCTAATCTATTTTTGAACTTGCCTTGCAAAGCATCCGAGCTGCTGTGACCTTTTAACCCTTCGTCCTCTTCTCCCATCTATCTATCTGTGGATACACAGAGAGTAAAAATATGGACAAACAATATGTCAGAGGTCAGTAAACACAACACGGGATCCTCACGTGTCTTCCCATAAAGCTGGAATAAAAGTTAGGACTCAAAGCGCTCTGGGAGCCACCTCCGGTTCTTCTTCTTCCCCAAAAAGGAAAGGAATGCAATAAACACGTCAACCCTCCCTGTCCTTTTCTCTTTCCTGTGTTAAACCTTCCCTTCCTGCTCTATAGTGCAATCCACACTGAGAGTTTAGTGCCGGAGCTGCTCTACACTTCTGAAAATATCATTTTAAAGAGGACAAAGTCATTATCCCCAAAGCTTCAAACAGGAATATGCAAGTT
This sequence comes from Lutjanus erythropterus, assembly GCF_056507025.1. NCBI lineage: Eukaryota > Metazoa > Chordata > Actinopteri > Lutjaniformes > Lutjanidae > Lutjanus > Lutjanus erythropterus. The sequence continues at coordinate 29,348,579 of NC_139336.1, read as the reverse complement.
TCCTTGTCTGGGTTTAACACACAAGCACTGCGGTTCACTTTGGAGTTATTTTAAGCAGATTTCTCAACATAGCTGTGTGAGTACATTGTATAGTCCACAGCAGGAGGACAGGGACACGGCAGAGGAGCAGTGGTTACATGTCAATCAGTGGTTCAAGCCAAAAATAACCAGAGATAAGCCACTTATTTCTTATCTTGTCCTCCCGGTAAGGACTCTGTCCAAGAAGAAGAAGTAGAAGAAGAAGAGAGAGGAAAAAGAACAAGGTTTAAGAAGGACTGTAGAAGTAAAATGATGGGTGAAGGAAAATAAGGCTTTGGCTCAGGAGAGGTTAAGTGAGAACAAAAGTGTCAGAAAGAACAATGGACTTGGAAGAAAAAGGGAGAATTATTGAATTCAAGATAAGGAGAGTGGAGTTGAGTAGTAAAGAGAAAGACAGAAGGTGGGAGGTTGTTTCAGGAGAGAAGGAGGAGGACAACCAAACTGTTTTTAGCTGCAAGACTTGTCTCAATATCCTCTTCATTTGTAAAGGTCTGGGTTCTGATTACAGAAGAAATTCCCGACTGTTTAGATTCAAAGACTGGAAAAAGTCTGTCTTCCTATTTCAGAAGCAACTCCTGAACTAATGGGTGTGTCCTTTGTAATCTCAGACCTCATATCTTAATAAATCCTAACTACAAACTACAGTTTTGAGTATGCAGGATGGCAGTGAGAAAGAGGTTTATAAAAGTGTCCGTGCTCAGCTTTCAGTACTCAGTGTTACAGTTAATTACAAGCTCCATGACCCGACCCACACTCGTGATTAAACACACATGCACAGTCACTCACTTTGTCCTCAGCTGGTGCAGCGTCTGTCCTTCTGCAGCTGTCGATGTGTATCCATAGTGACGATGAGCCTAGCTTGCGGCTAAAAGCTAACTTTTTGAAGCTTTTCTACAAGCAGTAAAATCACTGACAATATTATTTTTACAGTCTCAGATCACACCAAAATCCTGCCAAATGTCCAAATTGGTCTTCGACAATGTATTGTCCGCACTTTGGTATCCTCCGCTGGCTATTTTTGCCTTTATATGATCCAGTTTAGCCGTCAGCTAGCCTATATCGCTGTCAGATCAGACAGTGTCATCCCATAGTTTGGTAGGATATAGGTCAAAGATTGTGTTGTAGATTTTCGCGCTAAAATCCTGGAGGCTGATTTGGCTTAACATTGCTGAATAAGTGAATATAAATGTTAATTTATAGAAATATATTTTTTACCTGTTATACAGGACTTTGGTAGTAGTAGTAGGATTACATGAGACTGATCTGAACTCCAGTCTGGAAAGCTTGTGTAGTTTGTTTAATGTTACTTAATGTGTGGTCTGTGTGTTTGTGGTTTATGGTGGCTTATGTTGGTAATTGTCATTTTTGTGCTGGTTTATTGTCACACTATGAGCGAGGAGGCTCACGTATTTCTTAACTCCACCTTCCTGGTGGAGGTAGAGGAAGAGAAAAAAGAATATAGAGGAGGAGAGAGAGAAAAGATGTAAAAGATGTGGTGTACTCGGCTTGTATTTCTCAAATTTGACTTGTAAATGTGTCTATTTCAAATGCAAACCAGGATGATCAGGTGAAGGTGTGTTTGTAGCCCAGTATGTCAGAGCACTCCAAGCAGTGTATGTGTTATATTTCATTCAGAGTATATGTCTGTTGCATACATGCTTTATAAGAGGATTGAAATCATGCTTTGATAGGAAGTGGCAACTTCTGCACTATGAATTTTACAAACACCACTTCTCTTCCTCTTCAAAGTTGGTGCTCGGCCAGTCAGGTTCACACAGCGACTGCAGCAGTTTGTTTTGCTCTGGAACTAAAAGTGATGACAAAGCAACACTGTTTACTATACAAGCTCTGCACTTCACTGAACTACAACTGCTCTAAGATCTAAAGCGCCTATACTGAGCGTTTATGTCAGGAGTCACGTAGGCTGAGACTCTCACAGCAGAGAAGGGTATGTCTGCCAGACTGCTGGCATATTTTATAACCGCTCTTTCCTGTCTGACACTTTTTTTTCTCAAACTTCCCCCTCCTCTAACTGTGGCAACTAGTTTTAAACCGCAAACATTCATTACACCAGACTTCATGTACACAGCTTTCACTTGCAAAACTTAAATCACACTAAAAAAAAAACTGTTAACACTGGTACTTCATTGGCTTTTGATGCTACATTTTTTTTTTATCAATGAATGAATGAATTTCTTTATTTATTTGATAGGCATGATATATGTAGGCTTTGTTGCATTTAAAATGCAACCAATGCAATGTACCCAGGACCTCTAGGCGTAGCTATTTCTCAGTCCTTGTCCTTGGTTGGACTCTTCAGGAATGCAATAATGATTATAATAATAATAATAAACTTTATTTATATAGTACTTTTCTTAACAAGGTTACAGAGTGCTTTACAGAAAATGAACAACCAAAACAAGGAAAAAGCAAGTAAAACAGCACAAATAAGAACAAACACTGATAAAAATACAGAAAGAAAGAAGGAACAGATAAAAACATCACAAATCACAGCAGCATTTTGTACTAGTCGGAGACGATGAAGGGAGCTCTGGTCGATGCTGAATGCTCCTACTTGAGTCATAACTCACTCAAATCTGAACACGGAGACGTGATATTTTTAATTCAGTGTGACTTATTGTCTCTGAGGATATCATTGTCTCTGCATAGACAAATAAACATCCATATATTTTCAAAGAAATCATAGCAAAAAAAAACATTCTTAATATCTCCAGAACTTGCCTGAGGATCGGCACATTTTTAGGTTTTCCTCAATATCAAAGTTCCAGTGACTTCTTTTGTTGTAGCCAGCAGATACATGGATAATGAATGTCCACCCGGGTCTCTTCCATACACCGACCATTACTTTATACTTCTACTTCAGTATGTTTGACAATTATAGTTGCTAGATACAGATTACATTTTTACATTACAAAAAAAGGGTCTATAAAATACAACACAATGATCCAATTAAACCAGTGGTTCCCAAGCATTTACTTGTGACCACTTACAGAGGAAGAAAGAAAGAAAACAAATAAATAAACCAATAAAATAAACAAAAAACAGTAGCTGGTTTTGGCCCTTTGCACTGTTTCAGATGTCTGTGAGTTAGTGATTCCACCAAAGAGTCATTTTCCCTTTAAACTTCTCACATGGTTTTACTTAAATAACTGTTCCCTAATTTCACAAAAGGCAAAACAGATGTGTGAAACAGAAATGTATAACTTCTTCTGTCCTGCCCCATGAATCATCTTACAACCCCTCTGATTGATTTGGTGACCTTCAGGAGGGGGGATCTGACCCCTAAACCACCAGGAGCATCCGCAACATTAAAATTCTGAACTCACATTGATGCGTCAGTATTAAAAATCTAATAAAGTCTAATAAATAATAATGCATCAGTCACAGGGGAGACGAGATGAACATTTTACTTTTGACACCTTAAGTAAATTTTGCTGTTAATGCTTCTGCACTTTTACTTCCGTAGGTCTTTCGTTTGTGTATTTTACATAATTGTATTGGTATTTTTCTTCACTATAGGACCTGAATATTTCTTCCACCAGTGTGTAGGAAGATACAGTCCATCCTGTAGTTTGCAGTATGCTGAAGTGTCATATTCATGACAGCACATTCATTTATTTTCCCATTCTATTTTAGCATCAGAAATGATAATGTCCCTCATTTAGAAACTTCAAAGCAGTAATTTGCGCATTTTTTTTTAACTGGCTGGTGAATTTAATTTCCGCTCTGTCTTTTCCACATTCTTTTACAAGTGAGAGGAAAGTTAACAAATGTGTCTCGCAGACTGAATCCACGGGGAGTGTGCAGAAGAGGCAGATAGAGCCATAAATCCTCCCGGTGTACCGATCTCTCTGCAGGAGTCTATAATCTGTCTGTAATCCTCAGATTACCAGTATGGTCCTGCGTGCGGCCATAGTGACTCGGGGCAGGTGGCTCAGGCGCTGCCCGCCCGAGGTTAAGTGAAACACGTATATCATGGTGTACACGGGCAGCACTGACTTTGGTAGAGTCAACCGAATCTGTGTTGGCGCGCTAGCTAAACGATAATTCTGTCAAAGTAGAGATTTACAGTACAAACATACCATAAAACACAGCAGTTCACATGCCTTTTCAGTTGCCTATAAATCATGTTGTTGTTGTAGTCGGTGTGTAAATGGTTTGAGTGGAAAGAGGAATACAGTGTTCTTGTTAAACAGGTGGAAGACAGAGGGAACGCTGGTTATCTTCAGAGAACTGATATGGTTTGTGAGTGTAAATGTCGGGCCTCTCCTCTGAACTTTGAACTGCAAGCAGAGAAGCAAATAGTCTGACTGTGATTGACGAACTTCTCTCTCTTTGTTCTTGTTTTTGTCAACTCATAGTCAGTTAATGATTATATAGTGTAGCACCAGGGATTGGGCGATCTCCGGTGTCAAAAGGCCAAACTCCAATGTCCATCGCTGGGTCAGGACTGTTACTTTAAAGATATGTTCTGATTACTAATTACTTTTTGAAAAAATGTAGTGAGCAGCCTAATCCAAATATCACAATTTTAAAGTAACCAAACTTTATCAGACCTGCTTTCTGTTACTTTTGGATCAACTTACCTCAGCACCAAATAAGATGGAAAAGTTTAGCCCAGTGTTTCACAAACTTTGTTTCTGGAGACCCAGTTTTTTAAAGATGACAAACCATTGTGACCCAATTTACAAAAGGAGTTAATTTGTACATAACAATTTTTACAGCCATTTCTGCATCACTTTGTATTTTGCATTGTATTATCTTGATGCATGTTATTGAAATCATACACATTTAATTACTTATATGGGGCATTTTAGCCTACTTCATAATGAGGCAAAATAAAATTTTGGGTGAAATTAATTCGTGGAATTTCTTCCATACTCTTGTGTTCATTTGGTGACCCAAATAAAATCTCCTGTGACCCACCTGTGGGTCCCGACCCAGTCTTTGGGACATCTGGTTTAGCCTGATGTAATGTTTTATGTTTTATGAATTATGAACGCGATAATTCAGGAACACCTGTAGGGACTCTCAGTATATCTGGCTCAAATGTCCGCTTGGACCCAAGAATGAACTGAGCAGATTTTGAGGGTCAAAGGTCGATTTTCTTTGGACAATACAATATTTAATTTTAAGTCAGTTCTATTCAGGGGCCTGTGATCAATATCAGACAACATCGAACGTCCATTCAACACATTCAGTTATATTTATCTCCACTCACAAAAAGCAACTAAATTAGGGCTGCACAATTAATTGCAATATTATTGAAATCTCAGTTTGGCCAAGTGCAAAGACGTATCATATGTGATAGAGATTGATGTTTTCACTTTGGATCGATCATATTGAGTCACTGAACACTGAATCAATATATCAATCCAGACTGATGCATTTCTCACTGGAAATTATTCACTCTATTAACACACACTGATACAGTCATAAACTCCATTTTGTCAAAAATACACTTTTGCAGTAGCAGCACGAAGAACCTGCACTGTACTTCTGATGTGATGTACTTCCCCTTTTCTGATTTAAAGACAAAATAATGTTGAAGTTTCCACCCTGTGAAGCGGTTCTTCTCTGGAGGCCATGAAAATGAATGAGCGACTGTAAGATTATCTATGGTTTAACTCGAGACCAGAGTGACGCTGTGAGACACGTGAAGTGTTGTACATGTACATCAGTCTTTATTGTAAAATGTATTTTAGTCTGGCTTTCATGTTCACTGACAAAAAAATAAATAAAAACACAACAGTACCTCATTATAATGCTATTTCCTCATACAGTTTTCCTTTTTCAAAAACCTGTGATTTGGTTCTGGTTTGATATGGATATTGCACTTGGTCATACTGCAATTTTATTGTGATTGTGATTAATTGTGCAGCCCTACTATTATTATATATATACAAAATCACAATCAGTGTCACTGTCCTCACATGAAGTTGATAGTGGAGATCCTGCGTGTTTCCAAATGTCAACATTTCATTTAATATGTAGAACAAAAACAACTTTAACTTGCGACAATGGTTGTTAATTCTGGGACAGTTTTAAGTAGAATTCGGGTCGGGGAATTCTCCAAACCAGTTTCTAGTCTAGTACACCCACAGTGCCTGCTTCTGTGTTCACCAGGTCGTCAGGGATTTTATGTAATGACAGTAATCGTGCCCCTGCTTGATGCTTATTATGGTTTACATTCAGCAATAACAGTGATTTCAGGGCGTTCTCAGGCTTTTGCAGACATTGACAGACCCCGTGGGAATGCTAATAATACCGTATGTACAGAGAATATACCACACACGTGGGACTTTTATCTGCTGTGTTTGTGTTCTTGTGCAGGCGTTCTCGAGGTGTCCAGGGTCAGCCCTTTAGCCTGCTGGTTCAGCTCCATGCTCTTCTGCTTCGGTGGAGCTGTGCTGTCCGGGGTCATGCTGGCCGAGCCACCTGTCGCACCTTTGTCCAACAGCACCAGCGTCCTGCTCGCGTCCATCATCTGGTAAATATCTCTGCAACGCTGGGGAGAAGGGGGACGCACAAACATCCTCTGTGCAGCCATAGAGCCAAACACAGAAGACTGAGCTTCTCTTTAGCGCGTGTCCATGCTTTATTTACTTTAAAGGGAGCATGAAATGTGGAAGAAACAGAGAGGTTATTGTAGAGCTCCTGCCTCTTAATAACAAGCATTTGGCGCCCTCTACTGGTGGCACATATAATTACACTCTCCTCACAGAAAGTCTACAGTGCGCTCTGCTGGTGAAGTCAGGTATTTGACAGAAACTGGCAGGTGATTCTGTCAAAATGTTTAATGAACACATTGTTTACACTCTGCAGGACACTGAGGTGTGTGTGTGTGTGTGTGTGTGAGGACTGTTTATATCAGCCATATGCGTCTGCACAGGTACCTGGTGTTTTACTGCCCCATGGACCTGGTGTACTGTTGTGCCGCCCTGCTGCCTCTTAGGCTGGTGCTGTCGGGGATGAAGGAGGTGACCAGGACGTGGAAGGTGCTCGGAGGAGTCACTCAGGCGCACAGCAAATACAAGGACAGTCTGCTGGTCATGATCGCCATCGGCTGGGCTAAAGGTCGGGAGCTGGCGGTGAATGCTGAAGGGATTTTTTTATGATAAGACGGTTGCTTTGCCAGAGCTGTGAAGTAAATGTGCTACATATGAATGTATATCAACCAGATGTCTCTGTTCTCCCTCCTTTAGGTGCTGGAGGTGGACTGATAAGTAATTTTGAGCAGCTTGCTCGAGGTGTTTGGAAGCCAGAAACTAATGAGCTCCTCAAAATGTCTTAGTAAGTCTTCCACAGGACTTTATTAATATTACCTCAGTGATATTTTAACAACGAAATGTGAAATTAAAGGAATAGTTTGATATTTTGGGAAAGACACAACTATTAAATCAATCGACTACTATTTTGATAACTGATTAATCGTTCTGAGTCATGTTTTAAGAGAAAAAGGTCAAAAATCTCTGTTTATAGATTCTCAAATGTGAATATTTTCAGGTTTCCTTGGTCCTCTGTGACAGTAAACTCAATATATTTTGACTGTGGACAAAACAAGATATTTGATCTTGGGTTTTGTGAAACAGTGATCAACATTTTTCACAATTTTCTGACATTTTATCTACCAAACGACTAATCGATCAATGAAGAAAATGATCAACAGATTAATCGATGATGAAAATAATTGTTAGTTGATACCCTGTTTGCGTGTTGTGGAGGATTAAGTGCCAGATTATTTCTAGCCTTATGTCTTTGGTTACTTCCTGGAAACTCTGCTGGTTGCTTTACAAGAAATAGTCCAACACACAACCCCCGTGGAAGATCACAGCTAGTTATTTTTATGCTTCTTTTCTTCTTTCTTCACTTAGATCAACAAGATATAACATAACAGGCTTTAGTGAGGCTTAGAAGTGCTGGTCAGTCAGTTTTCTTAGCTGTTTTTGCCTGCCTCTAGTCTTTATGCTAAGTTAAGCTAACTAGCTTCTGCTCCAGCTACTTTACAAACATGAGTGCTTTAGATAATAATTGTAATAGTAACATTAGATGTGTAACACTTTTCCAAACATGTTTCCAAAGTGTTTTACGTACAGTAAACCCAAAAAACAGCAACATATAACAAAATAAAATATAATATATGACATAAACTGATCATAAAAACACATTAACAAACACAGATACTATTAATAACAGAACAGAACTTAACAAATTTCCCAAAATGTCAAATTATTCCGAACCGAAGATGAAGACATTCAACAAAGCTTTGGGTATTTCACAGCTGACAAGGCAGCATTAAAGGGATAGTTCACCCAAAAATGAAAATTCAGTCATTATCTACTCACTCTCATGCTGATTAAAGGTCAGGTTTATTTTGTTAGTCTGCAAAACACTGCTGCAGTTTAACATGAAAACAGTGTTTCAGAATCTCCCAAACAATGGAAGTGAATGGTGACCAGTTTTCAAACATAACAAACAACTGAAAAAAAACAAACAAACATAAAGTGCCTCCATACTGCTCGTCTGGCATAATCCAAGTCTCCTAAAGTCCCAACATGCCATATGCACACTGTCACAACACACACACACACACACACACACACACACACACACACACACACACAAACACACACACACACACACACACACACACACACACACACAGTTCAAACAGTGTACATGTGGGCTACAGTGAAGACTGATGCTAAAAACATGGTGCAAATAATTTTTTTTAGTCAACTTGGCATGTTGGGGCAGTACTGAGGCATTTTCTGTTTTTTTTTTTACGTTTGAAAACTGGTCACCACTCACTTCCATTGTTTGGGAGATTCTGCAACACTGTTTTCCTGTGAAATGAGTTTAAGGAATAAGGACTGGATTTTTATTTATGGGTGAACTATCCCTTTAAAACTGTTTTTAGTCATGTACTCCAGTGGGTGCTGTCAATTTGTGCATAATAATTCAAGCATATAAGATGTGATGTCACAAAATGAATCGGCCTCACTATTTCAGTTGTTTTAATGTACATTCGTTAAATCATATATAATAATAACTGATCTCTTATTACATGTTTGTTCAGCCCGACCAAAATCACCCTGATAGGGGCGGTGTTGTTCGCTCTGCAGCAGACCCACTACCTGCCTCTCCAGAAGCACCACCTGATGCTCATCTACACCGTCTTTACCGTCGTCAACAAGGTCAGTCTGATGCGTCACGCCTGACACCGTGACCTTGACATTAAAGCCCAAGTGATTCGGGATGAATGAATTTAATTTCACTTAATACCTTTCTTTGATTATTAATTAGATTTTAACTCAGGTATGGCAAATGTTTTGGCCGTAGCTCCCTCCAAATCTGCGGTGTCCTGTCTTCTAAATGACCTTTCTCCCTCTGCTTTTTTGAAGTTTCAGCTGATGTGACTCACATTAGCTCGGTATTACCCGTAGGGCTGGGGCTTTTGCATCATTTTCATCAGCTTGCATCATCCTCTCTTCTCTTCTCTGGGAAACTTGTGCTCTTGACTGAGACACAGATAAATCTACCATGTCTTCTTTCAACTCTCATTCTGTTAACTCTCTCCGACTCTGATCTGTCAAATTAACGCGCAGCCATTTCATCAGACTTAAAGAGTAACGTCCAAACCTGCTGTTTATTATTTTTTGTTCCTGATGATGCAGATGTCATACTCTCATCTCCTAATGACAAATGTATTATAGATTTATATAATGTTTTTTTTATGTAAACAAGGCCGACATCAGATTGACTTTCCATGAAAAAAAGACCAATTACATACTGCTGGCATGCAGAATATATTTTCCAACGCCATCTTGTATTTGTAGGAGACTTGACCTCATTAGATAATTTTAAAAGGGAAGCTTTGGTGTTTCTATTTCTCATTCCCACTTGACAAATGGAGACCAAAATTTTTGCAATTAGACTATTGAAGAAAGACTTCTGCAGCTGTAGGGGCAATTGACCCTTTGTTAGTGACTGTTGCTAAGCCTGTATTTATGCAGTTTATGGTGATAACAGTGGCAGATTTAACATCGAAATTGGGAGTAATTGTTGAAACACAAGGCCTTTGAGTCTGTAGATGTAAACAAAAGTAGCTTCTCATTTCTAGCTGTTGAATGTGGATTTTGTCTGCTAACATAACTCACAAGCATAAGCATTGCTGGCTGATTTAAGCTAAAGATAACTCCACTTGAGTCAGCTGAGAAGTCTCCAGCTGATGTTTTAATGTTTCCATCTGACACATTTTAAAACAAGAACCCCGTGAAAGTGTTTATGTAAAGTTAGCTAACAGCTGTGTACATGATATAACGTTAATGCTAAAAGACTGAGGCTAAAGCTAGCTTACATCTCAGCAAACATTGGTTAGATGGTAAAATACGGCAGGTACATCTACATGATAGATGACAGAAATACACTCATTAACGTGGGAAAATGAAGCACAAGCACTACGTTAGTGCAGCAGACCTCGAGACGGGTCACCCAGCCAGACCACGATCATGGAAGAAAGCCAGGATAAGAGCTAAGCTAACCCGGCTTAGACCTGAGGCAGCGAGCCAGAGTGAGCTGCGTCATCGTCAGCCCACATCCTCCGCCTCAAACCCCCACAGAACAAATGCAGATGCAGTGATATCTGACAAGTTTGTCTGGAGGTAAAGTTACTGCAGCTAGTAAGCTAGTGTTAGTTAGCCAGACATGCTAACATTTGCAGTTTATGTTAGAGCAGATGAAGACAGTTTAATCCATTCATCACACGTGTGCTCTTGTGTTTCACGTTTTTGAGAGATGACAAAAAAAAGACCCTACTGTCCAGCACTCCTCTCAGAGCCTCCTATTATTACAGGTAGGGGTGCAACTAACAGTTATTTCATTAATCAATTAATAGGTTGATTAATTTCTTTATTAATTGATGTAGCCGTCTTGTTACCATCGTGAGTTTCCCCGGCACAGACACAGATTCAGCTCTCAAACAAACGTTCAAAATACTACAACATAACTCGAAATGTACGACGTGTCTGCGGCTGCCCGGCTCCTGCAGCACACGTCCTCCAGTCAGCTCAGAGCAACGAAAATCCCAGAAGAGTTCCTCTTTGTTTTTGGGGGCAGAAGTCATCTGGAGGCCGGCACACCACTGCATAAGAAGGGGAGAGTGTAATTACGAAACCAGCAGCAGCTGTGCTGATCAACTCACCTGATACTAACCACTCACCACTCTCATGGTTCACCGCTGTCTCTCCTGCAGCTGACTGCTAGCCACACCCACCTCCATGATTGGTTAATAGTTGTTTGCCTTTTACATGTAAGAAAATGTCGAAAAATGTCAGTCACTGTTTCCCAAAGTCCAAAATGACATTCTCAAATGTCTTGTTTTGTGCACGGATATTCAAATTACTTTTAAAGAGAAGTAAAGAAACCAGAAAATATTCTCATGTAAGAAGCTTTAATCTGAGAATTTTGACTTCAAAACAATTCATTGGTTAGTAATATCTTTTTAATTTAATCACAAACAGCTGTTTTATGAGTTTTATTTTGTTTCTGTTGAGTTTGAACGAGGTTTTATGATGATAAAATGACTGTTTCTGTAGTTTGAGACTGGCGGCTTTGGTGAAAGCAATGAACAAAAAGGATCTTACACTTTAAAAAGGAGGTCTGTCTCTGTTGGTACCCTTTCTATAATGTCAGACACTTACAACAACAATCTGATTGTGGCAAAAACAAGCACTTTTAGTGGATGTACATTGACAGTTTGCAGTTGCCCATAAGGATTTCATTGCAGTGGGACTGGGTATTGTTAAAAAATTTTCAAAACTGGTACCAGTACTGATACCTGAGCAATGCTTTTTTCATACCAGTTTCATGAAATCCATTTTAACAAAAACTGGATGATGAAGGTGAAACTGATGGAATATCTGGACAGTACTGGACAATATAAAACATATAAATTAACTTGTTAAAACTCCTTAGTTATTGATTTTTGAAACTCAATAGTATTGAAGCAATTTGATCAGTACCATGAAAGTATCTAAGTTCCCAGCCCTGCATTGCATCTCGTTTCACGGCTCGTTTCACGGCTCAGCTGCAGCTGTCTCGCTCAATACGGGACCATTTTCAAATATTGTTGTCTCCATTAGTCACTTAGAAGGAGAATATGATAAACCTGCAATAACGCCATTTCTTCCACTTGGGGAACAAACTGTAAACACAACACTGACATGTTATCACCTTGTAAAGATATGAAAAAAATTGCCTTTTTACACATCCAGCAGACGGACAACCAAAACAGATGCTTTAAAGCTCCATAGAGCTGATAATTCTCTGTAGGTTCGTCATCACGAGTGACCTCTTTTACGCAGTAGCAGTCATGTGATCCATTGTTAATTTGATCAGCATCAGAGTCAGGGTTTTTTACATACACATACAAGGAATTTGCTGTGGTATGTTGAAGCATAAATAGAAAAATTAACAACTGACAATATTATAAAAGCAATAGCAGAAGATGTGTACAAAATACTGTTATTTAAATGAAGGAGCTGTACAGTTTGTGCAGGAATATGCAAAATATTGTCCAGGGAAATGATGGCTGATGATGATGATGATTATAGCTGCTATGCTGAAGGAATTTCTCCCTCCTTCCTCACATTTCGGCACATTTATCTTCTCCTTTTCAGTCAAGGATGATGCTGACAGGCTCCTCCACCTCACCATTTGCCTCCATTGAGTCGGCCATCTACAAGACCCTCTTCACCGGCTCCTCCCCTTACGCCGCCCTCACCTCCGAGGTAAAGAAAGCGTGCATTGATAACGGCACAAGCAACACTGCTTCCGCCTCCACAACCAAAGAGTCCAGTGAGAATGGAGGAGCCCCGTGTGGACCGCTCAAAGCCAAAGAAGAGTCAGAGAACACAAAGACAACAAGCTGCAAGAAGACCGACTAGTCAGCCTCTGCCCCATAGCGCCTTTTCACCTCTAAGCAGGGTCGTGGTGTCATTTCTGATTCAGATTTGACTTAAACTTTCTGACTGATGAAATACTCCAATAAGAGCCGACTTGAACCAACCCTGCACCTTATTGTGGGATAATCACCCCATCCTTAAAGTACTGTAATATCTCTGCTGTGGGATGTGACCATCATTCTATCCTCGGGCTGATTGCACATTTGCAGTACAATGTGTAGCTTAATTTTTAATATATATTTATAATGGGTACAAATTTTATCTCTGGGTTTTGGGAACAGTGCTGTGCACCTGCTGATCTATGAATGTCTCTCTCTTTTTCTCTCTGTATATGTTCTGCTTCATGTAAATGCTATATTTCCTACTCTGAAATGGTTGGAAAACTTTTATAAAAGAGATTTTATTCTATGACACGCATATATTTTATTCTATTTATACAAAATAATTGCACTCTTGAATGTATAACCTTTTCAAATGGAAGAAGACAACTTTTTATTGTATTCTGTTTACTTAAGGAATGCTTTGAATTACATTTGAAAGCATGAGATTAAACAGGTCTAAATGCAGTAAAAAATGTGTTTTTGTGATTTCTAGTTTCTCGCACATTTGAAGAGTTCAATGAAAATGCATGTTACTTGATATTACCTCACTTTAAAGCATCAAACAGATCATTAGATCTGAGCTGTTGCAATAACCACAACTGCCCCTTTTGAAACCTCAGTCAACTTTCTCCTTTCCTGTTTCCCATCCGCTACTTGCTATGTGTCGGCTCGACGATGTTGAAAATAAAACCGAATTTTGATGATAGTTGAAAGATGTGGCTGGGGGACCTGTAAACGCAACATTTTACAGTACACTGGAGTCACATTTTAAGTTAGCTCACGTTAGCAAAAAGCTGACTGAGTAGCTAGCTAATCTACATCAAGAATTAGCTAGATAGTTAGCTAACATTAGCTAATTTAAGATGGGACTATATCAGGCATAAACGTTGCTGAATTGAACGTTGAATTCAGAAAGAAAGAAAATAGTCCTGACACATTTATGATATTCTTATGAGAGCCAGTATAAAAAAAAATACATATAACAGTGTGATGTAGTGTTAAAACATCAAGCTAAACAGTTTCTGCAAGTGTGATGATGTCAAATTGTCATGACAAAGATCATCATTGTCAACTTTACACTGAAAATTACACAACTGACCAAATTCATAAATATCCCTTCATATTAATGACAGATTTCATGGCATCATTATGACATTTTAGTGACAGTCTTATGCACACTCCTTCAAATAAAGTGTTGCCAAAAATCTCTCTTTTAGCTGCTGGTAAGTTGTTTTAAGGCAGCACAGTGTCCACAAGTAACCTCCTCTATAGGCTGAAACATTGCATCAGTGTAACATCAGCACCTGATTGATACCTCACCCTCTTTAAAAAGCTGCTGGAGAGAAATCCCCCAAATCCCCCCCAATTCTCATCTATGTAACCTCAGACGGCAAAGAACCCCCCTGTGAATACAAATTAAGAACAGAAGAGGGGGGAGCGCTGAAGAGAAAAGAGAAGACGTTCAAAAGACGATCAAAAGCGATACAGGTTGAGATGATGTACCCGTCTTTAATACGCCTCAAGTCCACAGATGTCAGGCGTATGCATGTCAGTTACAGGCTTGTATCTCTCAAAAGAGTTTCCTGCAAAACTGCTTTGTGTTGGCGTGTGTGTTGATCTTCCTCACTCTAATGGTGAACCGTGTGACCTGGATAACTGAAAGACACGTTAATAAGCCGCTGTTTTCCTTACTATGACAAGAAGGCAGGTGACATGACGGCAGTTCAGAGACTGAAAGTTCCCAGACAATTCTCTTAATGAGGTCCGGACCTGCATGACCCTCTCCACAATTACGCACTGAACTGAGCGGCCCCCCCGCTGTCGATCCCCTGCTCCTTTCGCCTCCGCCCCTCGCTCCCTGTGCTTCACCTGCCCTACGGCACATCTCCTCAGCCCTCTTTTTATCCCCAGACTTCTTTCTGCCTGTTTTCCTCTTGTCAGCTGCAGAAAATTAATCCTTAAATGTGTGCACACAAGCTGGCTTACTCAAATTATACACACAATGCATGCACACATTCCTATACACTTGACTTTGAACCTACGGTGGCGTCTGAGCAGAGGTCACTGACATAGCAAAGATGTGGCATATGGCTCAGAAATATCAGATTTTCCCCCACGCAGACACAATGCGCGAATACAGTATGCACACACATTCCTGTACACACGACTTTGAACCCACAGTGACGTCTAAGTAGGTCAGGGACATACTGAGATCATGGCATACAAACAAACCCACAACAGAGACGCAGACATGCACACATATGCACACAGCAGAAAGAAAGACAGCTTGGCTAAATACTGGGAAGCCATCAGGGAATGTCTGACACTGACAGACTGTGTCTGTAGGTCAGTAGGATCCTTCATTACCATGAACATGGGCGCTGTAGTTCTGACAGAGACATGCTGCAGCTTTACATAATTCCTGAAGTGAGGTGGAATGTGTTGTCGCTGGTGTGGCCTGTATGTTTCACTATTTTTCTTGTATTGTTTTTTAATTGATTGCATATACTGTTCAATGTGTGTGTGTGTGTGTGTTACTGTCTTGAGCAGGAGCTGATCTATAAATGATAAGTAAAATAAACTGAATTAAATTAAATTAGGGTTGGGCAGATGGATGAAACCATCATCCATGGTGACAGTCATCGTCCACTGAGCCCTCCACCATTATAACATTGTGATTTAAAGGTGCATTACAACTGATAAATATGTATTTTAAGGAGTATCAGCCAAAGAGTGAAAAAATGAAGGATGGGTTCATTATAATAGCACCTTGCGTCTGATTTACTACAGGAAAAACAGCATAAAGTGCTGCCCGATTTGTAATTAATGTCCAACATACATGGATATGAAAAGAATATGATAAAATAAACTATCAATGTTTCACTACATCAAGTCAGTAGACATCACCAAAACCTTATGTTCTATTATATAAACCATCCTGCTACTATAAGTGTTCAGTAGCAAAAAAAAAATATTCATGTCTTTAGAATGAGCTTGGTGTTGAGTGTCACAGACAGGAGTCAGAAAGTCTTGTGCAGTGGTGGAAAGAGAACAGAAAATCATTATATTAAGGGTACAAAAAAGGGTGTCTGTTTCCATTTCTCTAAATCTTCAGTCTAAATTACTCCTGCGCTGGTCTGGTCAGTGGTCACAGTGGCCTTTCAAACATGTGCCAAACCTTCATTGGCCTGTTTGTGACTGGATAGCATTATTGGCTATAAAATAAAGATGTTTGTAGTTTGGATATCGATTGAAATTGTTGCCTGCTCAGAATCCAATAACTTTAAATAACTAAGTAGAAAACACGATGAATGTGTCATGAATAAGATTAAATAAAATTTAATAAAATTACAGACTATAATTACAAGTCCCCCCCAAATGACTTAATCTCTCTAATTTGACTCAAGCTTATTGATTATTTCCCCATACTCCACAGGGGTAGCGCTGCCCATGGACCAATGGCAGCCCTCAGAAACATTTTGCGTGCCCCCCTAACGTGCAACGATACGCATGCTTTACTTTTTTTAATCAGCTGCGGTCGGTTTCAATGCTTTCACTTTCAATAGCCTACCTGCTGAATTCTGCGCTCAAGAAAATTTACCGTTAATCACCACCATGAGGCCAATCACAAATCCGATGACAAGTTCAAGGGTTTTCCTGCGCAGCGCTCAATCATATGCTGGCTCGCCAAATTAGCACTCAGTCATCAAAACTTTGATAACCCCTGATTAATACCGCCAGATTTATACTTTAATTTGCTCATTCACTGACTCATTTTCTCCCTTCAGTATAAATGGATCCACCTCTATCATTTTGGGGCACGTTGCACAATCAGTGATATCTTTTAAATCACTTATCAAAATGTCAACTTAAGGTCTGATTTATGGGGGTTTATTGGCAGAATATGGAAGAAATGGAGTATAAAAGTCATAAGTATGTTTTCATTAGTGAAAAAACACAAGAATTCTCATTTTCAGGTGATTATACACCTTAGAAGTGCCGTTTATATCCACAGAGGGCACAAGTTGTCTTTCACAGAGGCTACATGTTTCCACAATAGCCCAATGTCACACTTAAAAGTGCATTTATAAAATATAGGTAATAAAACAAACCAGGGTATAATAACATGATGCTGCTATAACAGCATGGCTTTATCACACACTTTGGATTATATGGCTTTTTATCATGATGTTTGGAACCTTCAGTCCAACTTTAAACACACACATCGATTTTCAACCTCAGCGAAGCTATAAACACTTTTGGAAGCATCTTAAGTTCCACTGCTGCCTGGAGGACGGAGCCCCTGTTGCTGAGCGGTGCAGGGCAGGTGATTACCACTTGGTGGCGTGAGGAGGCGTCATCTCTGATGGCTTGATGCCTGGGAACTGACAGGCTGGCCAGCAGCTGCAGGCAAGAGGGGATGGGGACAGGAGGGGACCCTCTCCTCGCAGAGCCAATGGTAGCTGCCTGCACGTGTGTGAGTGTGTGTGGTCTGGTTTAGCTGCGCTTGTGGGGATTGACTTCAGACAGTTTACCATTGCTGTGAGGACATCTTGGGGTGTGTGGGCATTTCGGATGGACAGAGAGACTGATTTTTAGACCTTCGACCCGTCAGACTCCAGAATTACTGTCTAGATGTTTTGAAAGTCAACTGAGAATTAAATAAAAATCAACAGTAGAGGGGTTCCATGGACTCTTCAGTATAGCAACACCGGCCAAATTTTATGCAGATGTATGTGTGTGTGTGTGTGTGTGTGTGTGTGTGTGTGTGTGTGTGTGTGTGTGTGTGTGTGTGTGTGTGTGTGTTTGTGTGTGTGTGTGCTTGTGTTTGTCTGTGTTGGTGCATGTGACACGTAGAGTGGCAACAAAGGCTGAGTCCATCAAAAAGGCACAAAGAGCTCTGGGGCACACACACACATACGCACACCTATAAACACACATGTGCCCACACACACTCTGAGAAATATGGGTTCCAGAAGGGTTCTTCCTGAAGGGCTGAGGTTCTATGCAGAACAATTTGCTTCTGAAGAAACCTTTTTTTGAGGAAAGGGCTTGTTAAGGGTTATTTGTAAGACTAAGGGTTCCATTTTCATCCAAATAACCCTTTTTGGAAAAAAAGAGTTCTTGAGGCATTGTTGAAATCCTTGAAGAACTCTTTCATCAAGGTTCTCTGTACCATAATATAAAAAGGTTGATCGAGTGTTCTCGATACATCCCTCAAATAAAACCCTTGGAATGTTAAGGGTTCTCCATAGAACCCCCTGAGTGTATTCTAGATAAAAACCTTTGGAATATAAAAAGGTTCTTGTCAGATCCCCTGGGTGGATTCTAGACAAAACATATGGAATATAAAAGTGTTCTCTGTACAACCTCTCACTGGGGGTTCTAGATAAACGTTCTCGGGAGATATTCTATAAACCTTTGGAATATAAAAAAAGTTTGCAGTAGAAGCTCCTGGATGGGTTCTAGACAAAACCCTTGGAAAATAAAAATGTTCTTAGTTGAACCCCCAGGGTGGGTTCTAGATAAACCCTCAGAATATAAAAAGGTTCTTGGTAGAATCTGTTGGGTGGGTTCTAGATAAAACCCTTGGATTATAAGAAGGTTTTACAAGGAACCCCCTGAGTGGGTTCTAGGTAAAACCTTTGGAATATAAAAAGGATCTCAGTAGAACCTTCTGGATGGATTCTAGACAAAACCATTGGGAAATAAAAAGGTTCTTGGTAGAATCCCCTGAGCGGGTTCTACATAGAACCTCTGGAATGTACAAATGTTCTCAGTAGAACCCCCAGGGTGTGTTCTAGGTAAAACTTTTGGAATATAAAAAGGTTCTTGGTAGATCCCTTTGGGTGGGTTCTATAAACCCTTAGAAGTTCTCTGTAGAACTTCACATGAGGGTTTCTGTGTGAAACCACAGATTGTTCTAGGCATAACATTTTATGGTGGGTTCTAGAACTCTCTGAAAGGGTTCCAAGTATAACAGGAACCAGAGAGGGTTCTCCTATGGGGACAAGCCGAAGAACCTTTTATGGTTCTAGATAGCACCTTTGTTTCTAAGAGTGCACACACACTCTCACCAAATCCCTCCAAATACCAGTGAGAGCCTTTGTTTTCTTTTCTTTCTTCAAAGAAATAAACACAAACGTTCACACCTCTGCTGCTGATGGTTCTCCATTTTTTTTTTTTTTTTTTTTTTTGATGATAAGACGAAGACTCATCTACAAGGAACCTTTTTGCTTAACTCCAGTCAGTCTCTCTCATCTCATTCTGCCTGACCAGACCGCCCATCAGGCCATGAAAATGACTGTGAAAGTGTTAAACTAGCTGCAATCTTCTGGCTTGTGGCTGTGCACCTGCTCCAGCTCTGCGGTGTCTAAACGTGACGTCTCAGGCTGGACGTTGTTTGGCCTCTCACCACACGCTGACATGATCTCTGTTGGGACCGTGTGCACCCGTTCTCCTCTGAGCCGATGTCTGCCACGGATGATACATCAGCCACGAGAGAGAAAAACTAACGCAATAAAAAGTTTTCGTAGGTGCTTCTTACAGTATGAGCAAAATGGTAAAATAATAATTATTTTTCACTGACAACTTCTTCCTTTTGGGATTTTTTTTTTTTTTTAAGTGATCAAAGTGTTTTTTAATCCAAAGTTTTGTCAAATGACTCTGCGGGTGATGCAATCAAGCTCATTATCTCTTCAAGTGAGATGAAAGTAAAGAGAGAAGTGCTCGGGACCACACAGGAAAAAGCTCAGTTAGGGAAGTTAGGGAGAAGGAAGGAGAAAGGCAAATAGAGGGCAAGAAACAAACAGAGGGGGGGAAAATACTGAGTGCAGGAGGAGAAGAAGAAGAAGAAGAAGAAAAATGTGAGGAGCACATATAGGAACGAGGAGTCACATCAGGGCATCATGACAGCGTTGTGATGCAAGACATCCCTCTTTCTCTCCCTCTCTCTCTCTCTCTCTCACACACAGACACTCACATTCACACACATACAAACACAGCAGTCTCTTCATAGAGCTCTAGCTGAGCGCCAAACCAAACGGTCGATGTCTACCACCATTCAAGATCTGACTTGTAAAGAACAGCTGCGAGGAGAATGCCAAAAAATGGAGCTACTGTAATCTGACTGGCAGACTGACTGGCTGTGTGCATGTGAGAATCAGAAACGCTGGAGAATGAGAGGTTTTCTTTAAAAAAAAAAAAAAAAAAAAGCATGTTAGCATTCATATTTTTCACTTATTGCATATAACTTTATACTTTAAATTGACAGGTAAAAGGGACAGTTCACCCCAAACTAAAAAATACATATGTTTCCTCTTTCTGTAGTTCTGTTTATCCATCTATACTGCTTTGTCGTAAACTGCAGAGATCCCGGTCTTCACTCTAATATAATGGAACCAGACAGCACTTGTCCTGTGGTGCTCAAAGAGCCATAAAACATTTGAAAAACTCAGCTTCAATACTCTTTCCAAAAATCGTGACCTGGTTACTCAAGATAATCCAGAGAGCTTGTTGTGAGAAGTTTCATGCAGGAACTACTTTCTTTCTGCAGTAGAATCTACTGGAAATACTTTCTTTCTACTACAATGAAAGTAGTTTCTACATGAAACTGCTCACAACAAGGTCTGTGGATTGTCTTGAGTAACTGGGTCATGATTTTTGTAAAGATAAAAATATGTATTTTTGATTTTGGGGTGAACTATCCCCTTAAAGGGACAGAAAACAACAGTTATAGCAGTGTGGTTTTGTTCAGTATACTGCTGCTTAAATTCAGATTGAACTGGATATTTGAAGGAAACATGATTCTTTTTTTTTTTTTTAAAAAGCGTTTCACAAAATAAAACCCTAAAGCTGTTTGTAACTAAAAGGGTCATGCAGATGTTGGTTATCCATTATGTTTTTTGTTTTGTTTTTTTAAAGGACATCACTGCCAACTATTACTGCACTGTGAAAAAACTTTTTAGGTCAAACTCAAACTTTTACATTTTGAAATAAACTAAGAAAAAGTTTTGCCAACTTATAAGAGAAAACTTGAATTATTTAGAAAAACTTGAATATTTAAGTTTTTTTGTAAAAAAAAAAAAAAAAATCATAAAAATACAGATTTTTTTTGTAACTTAAACTCCATAATTTAAGAAGTTAAGAATTTAAGTTCAGGTCTCAACTGTGTTTTTACAGTGATGGGTTTTTCATAACATATTGAAACCAAATATATTCAAATATATACTATTTGAATGTTTTGTCCAATCCCATTTACATTCATGAGGAATGCAGACTTTTTACAACACCCTTCAATATAATAATAAACTAGATGCAGCCTCAAAAATGACCACAGGGCTAAATAAACAGCTCTCTGACTCAGTGTCAACATAAACTGGACATGATAAGCTTCACAAAGATATGCTTTATTGCAGGGCTGTTGCATTGGATTGCATTAGATTGAACAGGTGCGCTTGAAAAACTTCTAACCTTGTGTATGACTGGACTGAGAAATAACTGCTCCTTTCTTTCTCTGCTGGTACAAAGGCCCTTCAACTTGGTCTTTAAATGATGAGAATGATCATAAATATGTTGCTTTTTTTTCACCCATGAAAACTTTATCTGGATGCAGCTACTGTAACCTACAGTATGTGGAATAATCCATGTAGCATATGCACAGTGTTTTTATAGTGTGTTTGCCTTTTTTTTGTAGTCCTTAGTTGTATACAAGGACTTCTCATAGTGTAGGCAAAGTTCAGAAGTGGACTAAATGGCAATTCAATCCAGATCTATACTTTATTATCAGAAATACGTTATTAAGTATTGCATTTCTATTTTGAAAAAAAAAAAAAAAAAGCTAATCTGCTGGAGTGTTGTGTGTTGTTGCTGCCGAGCCATGCATTAACTTTACTTTGGAGAATTTACTATCAGCTACTAAAATATCTAGTTTTTTCACACTATAGGCTCTAATGGATCTTGACTGTCTTGACTTTGGTGAACTTGTTGCTTAAAAGTTTATATGAGCTGATTAAACTTTGAGTTTCAGAACCCGTTATATACTTCTTCATTTTTTTAAGCAAATTTAATTATCATGGAATGACAATGTACGCTGATATAATTATAATCAACTTAAATGTAATGAATCAAATATGGCTTTTTTTCAGGTTCAGAATTGTTACCAAACTCTTGCTCTGCAAGATCTCCATGCTTCATTCATGCTGTGTCAGAGTGGGAGAAAAAGTTAAGTTAAACCCAACTTTATTTATGAAAAGAATCGAGTTGAATGCGTTTCTTTAAAGTGGTTATTACTGATATGTGTCGATGTGAAAGGGGTCACTGGTGGTGATTAACCTACAGAGAATTATCACCTGAATCTGCCACTGCCCGCGGCTTTACTGGGTTTTATTGAGTTTTCGCTCACTGTTTATCTGTCTGTTTGCAACTTTATTGTTTTAATTCACTTTCATTGCTTTCATGGCTTCATTTTCGGCCACAGAAAGCAGCTGTTTTAAGAGAAAACGCTCTAAAAAAAAACCCTGTACGCTACCTGCTCACCACCAAACAGCAGGCAGACATGATTCACAACTAGCTGGAGAACAAAGTTGATCATTTAGCAGCTAAAGAGCCAGATATTTCCTGCAGGAGTTGGTGGAGACCAAAAATGGAGCAAAAAGAAATAAATATTAGCGTTATTAGAGTTACATGTCAAAAAAAAACAAACAGTCATTGCAGGTTTAACAGATCACAATTACTGAGAAGGCCTGAACTCATTGTTACCCGTCACTTAGCAACTGTTGCAAGCACTATTCATTTCAAAATATGTAAGCAAATATTATTAGAGTGCAATTTGTGAGCTGGGACGCCCACGAGTAATTTTTCATTTCCAGTGAAACAAGGTAGAGAAGTGAATAAGAGAGTTTATTTCAAAGGTCTGCATCTTTTGAAACAGACTACGTTTCTCAAGGATTTAGGTTTTGTGCTTCTTATAGGAGCTCATGAATCTCCGTGCATGAGTGGCTTTTAATACACAAAAGGTCTCTGGATAGGAGCTCTGCCATTTACCAAGTTTTCAATGTTCACTATCAACGTTTTATTGAGACAGTGAGACTTAAGGAGATGTTACATTGAATTTTGAGGTCATTTTTTTTGTGGCTAGATGGATTTTTTATGTTTAAATGAAGAGCTAATGTATGGTGAGATGCGGTTTTCAGTTGAATTAGGGATTTAAAGTAGCGATATAGGAGCTCCAAACAGTTTCACGCATTTGTTTCTGCTGTCTTTTGGCTTCATGGAGTTCATGTCTGACACTTTGATCTGAAGTTCTCCCTCATGTCTCTGGTGCGATGTTCTGCTGGTGCTTCTCCTCCTCCCATTGGTTCCTGCTTCACCTTGGAAATGAGGTAAGCCCTGGGTGTGCGCTCTTCTTTTGTTCTCCTCCTCCTGTATTTCTGTTCACATGAGCATGGCCAGTAGTTGGTACATGGTGTGCTTCTGTCACTCCCCCTCCTCCTCCTCCTCCTCCTCCTCCTCCTCCTCCTCCTCCTCCTCCTCCTCCTTCTCCTCCTCCTCCTCCTCCTCTTCTTTTCTTCTTTCACTGAGGAAGCAGATGGCGTTTAGTGTTGGTCCTTTTCCTTTTCATAAAGGACCTACCAGATATTCTTAGCCCACAGTCTGTATGGGGATAAATGTGACCTTGCTGGAGTTACCACGCCACAGTGACTACACCCTACCGCAGGTTATTTACTACAGAATGGGTGTCTGTCAGTGGATCTGCTCTGGTGTAGTCCACTCACTGGGATCTGTTCATATTTCCCATTGTTCCTCTCTCAATATTCTCCCTCCGCTTCCTTCTTTCTCTCCATCAGTCTGCTTTATTTCCTTCTACTAATCTGCTGTATCTCCTCCTCCTCTGCTCTCCCTCCCCTCCGTCCCCTCTGTGTCCCTCTCCTGCATCCTGGGGGACCCTCATTTCACCATCATTGCCCCTCCCCTCCTCGCCGCTTGGCCCCTCCTGTATGCAAAGCAGGTGTCAGCCAGGACAAGGAGGACAGCGACTACCTCACAAAGGAGGCGACAGGGTCTTGGGGGCGAAAGCACACACGCACGCACACTCTCACTCCCAACACGTGCAGTCTCCTTCTCTGTCTCCGCTGTGTGCCCTCTCTATCTACATGCACATGTACTTCACACATATGTGCTCCCTTTCTTTCACTCACACTTACACACACACACACACACACACACACACTCCCGTGGGCAGGGCTGGGGCTGGGGACAGGGGAGAGCTGGAGCTGTCTGTCTGTCTGTCATTAGTATTCCAGCAGGAGGCTCCTGGCCCGGCCAGACATCTGAGCGGAGCAGCCGCAGCAGATAAAGAAGAAGCCATTAATCCACGGAAGATTACCAGCACTGATACTTTATCCCACCGTAATACAGCAATGCAACCAGACTCATTCCATTTACAATGCCGTCAGAGGAAGAAAGAGGGGAAAGAGGAGGTGGAGGGAGCCGGGGCGAGCAGCTCACCTTGTGGATGGAAAGATGGCAAGACACACAGAAAGCCCAGAATGCTTCCCTCCCGTCTTAACTCTCGTGATTTGAATTTCGTCTTTGATGGAGCGTGCGTGTGTGGTCCTGCATTTGATTTGGAGATGTTTTGAATTCAGAGTGGGTCACCCCCTCAATCGGTGTGCCACAGATGGCCACTGTTTCAGAAATCTATGTTGGCCCAAAGAACAGCTGGCTGTCTTTCCTACACCATGCTGTGCCTGTTTAAATCTAATATCCTTAATAAGAGTGTTTGTATGGGTCTGTGCATGTGTGTGTCCCTGATTAAATAAGAACCCCCCCTTACCAAAAAATAACAGTCAACCAAGAATAAACTCAAGAACCTAACACCACAATGGGCACCATTCTTTTAAAGGGTTAGTTTGGATTAGTTGAAGTGGGGTTGTATGAGGTACTTATCAAGTCATACAGTTTTTACACTAAAATTAGCACATATATGCACTTTTTAAAAAATGCATCTAAATGCATCTGCTAAACATAGGCTATTGACCCTTTTTCATTGCCAGCAGAGAAATTCACCTTTCTGTTTTATTTTTCTGATGTGACAGCCAAGACTCACCTCACGTCTGTGCTTTATTTTGGTGTTTCATGTTCGCTTCCATCTGTATAGGTATTGTGCTAAAACAACCAAGTTGATATTTTCATCATTGCCAGTCAGAGCTAATGCCAATAAATACTATTTCCCACTGCAGACAAAAAAACAGATGTTAGTGGGTTTTTGACCAGTGTAAAAGGGGCTTCAGTGTGTTACCTGCAGAAGATGGTAGTTGGCATGCCCCCAGTTTGGAGAAGCAGCAGCAGTATCAGGACAGAAGCCAAACAGTGTACTGCTGGACAGGGTCAGCAAGAAGTGTACGCTATATTTAGAGTATCTTCACCACTTTAATTTGCCATCAGACAGCCTTTTCTCATGGGAAAGTCAAGCTGAATATTCCTCTCTCCTAACCAACAAGACTCCATAGACAAAATCAGAAATTTTAGGTTGCAGAATATGGGAGTTGCTTGGCTACAACTGCCACCATCTGTTAGTTTGTTTGTGTTAATGTGTGACTTCAGTGTTTTAAAAGGGTAGTTTGGATTCAACAAAGTCACATTGTAACACAAACAAACGAACAGACTGAGGCAGCGGTAGGGCAGCAGCTCCCATGCTCTGTGAGAGAAAATGACTGATTTTTCCTATGGAGTTTGGTTGGTTTGGCGAGAGCGGCATTTGGCTCATATGGCAGCAGTTTCCTGTCAGAAAAGGAGAAAGAAATATAGCGTACACTCAAACTGATATAATTGCAGTTTAAGTGGACCTTTTTTCAAGTGGCTAAAACATCTTTTGTTGCTAACCCCATCCACAGCAGTTAATTGCGTCCCTACTGTGCTGGTGAACCTCTCTGCTTCTCTAAACAGTGGGCATGCTGACGGGTATCTACCGTCTGTCAAAGCACCTAATTCAACCCTACATCAAATAATCTGAACTACTCCTTTAAGGTGAGAGATCATATCCAGAGTTGAAACCATCAGTCATGTGATAAGACTATCAGCGCAGTCTGGAGAACATGATACAGTACAGGCAAGCTGTTTGAAGATACAGTGAAACAAAGAAAGGAGGAACAATAGCACAGCAGATGCGAGAGATTAGATTGGAGTTAGATTTATAGACGCTTGCTGATAAAGCCCAGTCATGGTTGGGATTTCTGGATGATGAAACAACACCAGGAGGAGGAAGAGAAGAGAAGGGACGGTTGACTCAACAAGCAGCGATGACAGATGAGCTGAGGAGAGGTAGAGACAGATAAAGGAGACAAAGAGATCCTGGGCCCGGCGAGGAGGAAGAAATGAAACGTTCAATAGAGACAGAAAGAAAGATGAAGGTGCAGGAGGGAAGAAGAGAGACAGTGGGAGCAAGGCGTCCACCGCTGGTACAGTGCTGAGCTCATGTGTCCTGTAAAAATCCAATCCTTCAGACTTGGCAGATAGTGTTACCATGAGAACAGCAGTGGGGTTATTGTGAGGAGAGAGAGAGGAAAGGCCAGGCTTGCTCCAGCAACCATCTGTTACTCCAGCTTACCCTGGCACTGAGATCAACCTGCCGCTGGAAAGGAATGTACAAGTCCAGCCATGAGAAAGGCTGCAAAACAAGGCCCAACACCAAGTCACAGGACTGACCTACAACATCTTCTGTGCCTATCCAGTCTCACTGCTGCACTACATGCTGTTTTTGCAAGTTTATCAAGAATTTATTTGTTGGGTATTTGCATTTTAAGACAACCTGTATTGCAGTAACTCCCAAATTCGCAAATCCTATCTTCACTGTTTGGTTACCATGGTAATTGACTCCAGGTCCCGCCCCTTTTGGAATCAACTTTCTCATTTCCTGTACTTTGATATGCTAGGCTCGTCTATGTTGAAAAGAAAACCAATTAATTAATATTAGCAAAACACTGGCCAACTTGTTAGGTAACCTACATCAATCTTTAGCTAGTTAGCTAACTGATTACGTCTGATACTTAATGTTATAAAAATGCTAGCTAACTATCTAATCTACGTCAATCATTAACTAGCTAGTTACATATGATTGCTAATGTTAGCACAGTGTCTGATAACTAGCTATGTAATCTACAAAAATCGTTAACTCATCATAAACAATAACTCATCTGTCTTGATTTTTGCTTCATTTTTTTTTTTTTTTTGCATTTTTCAATGTATTTTTCAATATGTACACAAAACAACTGTTAAAAAGTTGTATAGCATGACAATACAACATCAGCAAAGTCAGTTGCTAAGCAACAGACATACAACAATAACAATAGATGTTAGATTGATGAGTATTTAGGATTTTAGGTAAGAGAGGATGAACTAAGATAAGACACGAGTCCTGAAGTTAGTTGGGATTTGCTTCTGCAATACCAAATTTGGAAAAATCCCATCTTAGATCTTTCCTATCTTCTATCATAACTGGGACTGGGAAGTTTCTATAATATGATGATCTCCACATTTTGACAGGTGGAAAAACAAATCAAATTCACTTCATTTGAAAAGCTGATACAGCCATGTCAAAGTATTGGAGATGATCTTCCTACCACTACCTCTCGAGTCAAAAAGCATGACACTCAACAGCAAACAATGGTGAATCTTTCTTTCTGGCGCTTTTGTTCCTCCTGAGATAAAGTAAAGATCTTAAAATCAAGTACAAGATTTCAGATGCCTTTAAAAGATGTGCACTGATGTATGACTTAGTGGGAAGATGTTCCAGAGCTGAGGATCAACAAGAGTGAAAGAAACAACTGCAGCGGTGGTTGGATTTTATGAGCAAGTTGAGGCCTGGTGGCCTGGCAAGATCCTTCAAATCATATGAGGCAAGAACAAAACATTTTTACCGTTTCCTGGAGGAGAATATGACCGCATGAACTGGGATCGGTTGGCTTATGCTGCTGAAGTTTCTGATGCTGGTGGAGATTGTTGAGAGTGAAGACAACATGAAGCAAGTTGAAGAAAAACGGCCGCAGTCATCTTCTCTTTTTCAGTTACACAGATTTCGCAAAGCCATTTCCACTGCAAATGAAACAGAATAAATTTGGCGACTGCACATCCTGCCGTCCACTTTGGTGTTTATTGGAGAAGTTTGAGAAGCGCACGGCGTGTCCATGATGTCCACAGCTGTTTGGGAGTAATCCAACCTCAGTACTGGTTAAACAGTGGACTGGGACATGTCAGACCTCTCATTAAACTCTCGCTGGAGGGCCAGGAAACCGATAGCAGACAGTACCTACAGATAAGGAGGATCAGATCATTTTGACTCTGATCTAATTTGAGTGTCCAGAACAGCACACAGGGTTCAAAGAATCTGTCTCGGTAACCTAATCATCATTAAGTGGAATTAACTGTAATTCTTAAATGACTAAATAACATTTTTCTCCTGTGTTTTCATGAAGCAAAGTACTTTTTCTTCACAATTATTAATATTCCACAGCACAAAACGCATACTGACACTGGTGCTCACTGGCTTTGGAGTGGTCTGAAGCGCTTTAAAGCAGCCACTGGGAGAGACTGGGTCAGGAACCACAGGTGGGTCACAGCAGGATTTATTTGGATCCCCAAAAAATATAAAAGACTATGTGTAAGAAATTCTGCAAAAGTCAGATTTATATCTGAATTACACCTTCTATAAAACTCTTGAAATATATATAATATTGTCTTTTCTGATGAAGTTGGCTAAAATGTCCTATACTATTTTTCTGGTGACAGGAAATAAAAACAATAAAATGACCTTTTAACATGGTCTTAATGCATCTGTACCTCATTTATGCATATGTTTTCAGTAGCATGCATCAAGATAATATAATGCAATTATGCACAAATGAAGTCTGCCTAAGATTTATTGATAAGGCCTCATGAGTCACAATGGTTTGTCATTTTAAAAAAAAAAGTAGGTCCCTAGAAAACAAGTTTGGAAAACACTGCTTTAAAGCACTAAATTCTGCACTTAAATACATGGACCCCCAAGAGGCTATTTTCATTCCCAGTTTGAAGTCTGAGGGACCAACAAGCCAATTTTACAAAGCACCGGGTCACTTTATTTTCGCATCTAGAGAAACAGAAAAGAAAGACACAACTACATTAAACCTCCTCACAGCTGCTTCGCAACAGCGGCATCCACTATTCGAGGAGACATCGCCGTGAGTCTCAGAAGACAACCACTCACGGTGATGGACACCCAACACCCAGCTGGGAAGCCTCCACCGTCTACCTGTGCGGTCTCAGAGGAAACAGAAACCTGAGATCGTCAGGTCAGTCTCAAGGAGAAAAAAAAAAACAGCACAGTTATTCTAGGTCCAAACATGTTCTGTTAAAGAAGAGCTTCTCTACTGGACAACTGTGTGTGGTGAACAAAACTAACTGGTGGTTATAACCATTGACGCGAGGTGCTAAATGGATGTACAGCAGCTCCTTTGCATGTCCATAAAGGAACAGAGGTCAGCACTTTATATTAAGCCTCACAGCCCTCAATAACCATCTGATGTGCTTCGAATTAAAATGACTACTTGGACAAATGTCAGGTGCTGTAACCTTTAAATTTCACCTTCACAATGACTCACATTCATAGTCTTAAAGCACTGTTCGCTTTCCTTTTCACCGCGCAGACAATGATGAGTGGTAAAAGTGGAGCAAAGAAGCTCTTATTGATGTGCAGGGCCCCATCCTGATCCCAGCTCTCTAAAGCATCAGTATTTATAGTTGTTATTTCTCAGTTTCGCCCACTTGTTTTCAATCATTAATCTTGACTACCTCGGGAACAGTTTTGTGCTCGTGTGTCTGCAGGAACTCTTCATCTTGATGCTCTCCCTGGCATCAATATAGAGGCAGATATGCAAGCAAAAACTGGATTAAACCCAGTCAGTCTGGGTATGATCAAATGAAAGGAAGTCAGTGGCATGCGATGAATGCTTAAAGGGATAGTTCAGATTTTTTGACGTGGGGTTGTAAGAGGTACTTAGTTAATTGTGCATTGCTTACAGTAGATGGTGGATGGCCCCAAGTTTGGAGAAGCAGAGAGGAGCACATGCAGCAAAAGTTATTACAACCATTTACACTATATTTAGAATTTTTTCACTGGTTTCTGTTGCCTTTTCTGGTGGCAAACAAGGAGTTTCTGGTTTGCTGCTGTCTTGTTTGTGCTACAATCCCACAATAACACACATTAACCAACAGATCAAGGCAGTTGTAGACCAGCAACTCCCATGTTCTGCAAGAAAAAATGACTGATCTCTGATATTTGTGCTGGTGCCCTCTTTGCTTCTCCAAACTGGGGGCTTGTTGACCAGCATCTACTTTAGCTTATACACTGACTGTCGATTAAGCAGCATTTAATAAAAAACATCTCTTTACAGTGGTATTTACATGTTTTAAGCAGTTTAAACTAATAAAATGCCATGTAAATGTTCATGTTGTAACTCCTCTGAATCACAAGGGCATATTAAAGAAGCCCTGCCCTTTGTTTGTCTTCTTCTCTGGTTACAATGCAGCCAGGAAGGAACCACAATGACAATAACAACAAAAAAAAAAAAAATCCGACTTGAGTCTTGTTTTTAAACATTTCAGTTAAATGCATGACACTATACAGACAGTGACAAATGTGCAAGAGTGCAAAAGTGAAAACGTTTCAGTCCACGTGGGACTTTCCTCGCTGCAAACTGAAGCATGCATGATGAGTCACCCCACTAAAGGGTTAGTCTACAGGTGCACCTAGTCAGTAATCTAGGGCTTGACTGAACACACATGAAGTCAATTGCCAGCAGGTCAAGTCATTACAAACACATCAGAGCGATTCAAATTGATGGCACTGACACATTCTCATACACATGCTGGTACATACACGTTAGCTTGCACACTGGGAATGTAACGCACTATTACAGAAAGACAATAAGATTTAAGAGTCAAAGAAAAATATTACTTTAGTGTTCATTCTTTTATCAGTTCAGATGTATTTCTTTATTTGTTTATTTCCTCAGAGCCTCATTAGGTTTCATCACAGCAGTTGATAATCTTCTTGGGATCAACACATTAAAAACTGTCCAAATAAAATAATAATACAACCATGAAAGTAAGACTTAAAATAAAAATAAAAAAAATAAAGCAGCTATTGTAATACAACACAAATAAGAGCTATCAGTAATATTAATAAATGGTTCAAACAACCACATATAACACAAATAAAAAATGAATGAAAAATGCCTTACTGATCCCTTTTAGATCATATCTCTGTCCACATTGTGCACCTTTTTTTTTTTTTTTTTAACAATATTTGGACTTTAAGTAGACAACCACCCATAAATAAGTGGAAACTAAGACATTAAATAAATAATAATAATATTAAAAAAAAAACATGAGTACCTTAAAAATATAAGTTATTTTTTCTGATTGTGAGTTTTTTGTATTTTGTTCCAGGGAAGCGCTGTACACATGTGTTTGTTTTAAGAAAATGAAAACATGCAGACTAGAACTTAGGTGCATCTACCACCCATACCCATATATTATTTGCCAAACTTCTTTCCATCCTCAGTCACTTAATTAAAGTTGGATACATAACCTTTAAAGGCACATATTCAATCAGCAAACACATCATAAATCTGCAAGGATTGCAAGAGAGCCCTCTCTTCTATTTCAGCTGCATTTCAGTATATATTTGGCAGTTTTCACAGGTGGTGATAGACTTTTGGCAAAACATATTATTTAAATGATAAGAAAGTTTGTACTGGATGCTTCATGGCAACAAATTTCATGCACAATTTCATGTGAAATTAATGAACTTATATATCGTTAACTTAATCTTAATTTTTGATCACTCTACGATCTTCTACAAAGGACAAAGAAATGGTCACAATCAGTCTTTATTATTATAGCAATAGTTTACTTTTAATGATGCCGTCTCCTTCTGAGTGATCTAGTTTTTGCGGTCTCCAAGGAAGAAGTTCAATTCCCCATCCATCCGTGACCTCCACAATTAACTCAGCGACCAATCATATCAGAGAGAGATGGAAGTGGATATGAGCCACTCAGAACTCTGGAGACTACAGGTCCTCAATACTTCATCATCACTGTCATTATCAGACAGAGACCACCAGACTTCATGTTACTGGGGAGAACTGAGAGTGAAACTGTCAGAGGGGAGAGGAAGGCGAAAAATTATCTGTGTGAGCCGCAGAGTGCATGTCTGTGTGTGTTTCTTTGTTGCACTAAGCTTCAAACCTAACTTGATTTTAAAATACAGACAACAAACAAAAGTTTTGGAAGATTTTCTTCTTCTGTTTTTTGCAGATGGGTGATGTTTGCTGGTTGCTCTGAGATTTTGGTCCAAACTGAATCATCTGAAAACCTATTAGATGTTCTGCAGTGACATTTTACAGAGACATTCATGACATCCAGAGGATGAATCCTAATGACTTTTGTGATTCCTTGACTGGTGCTTCAACAAGTATTGAGTGGACTGCCATGAAATTTGCTTGCAGACGTTTGTGGTGCCCGGAGGATGAATCCAACTGAATATGATGATCCTGCGACATTTCATCCAGCACCATCGACAGGTCAACATTTTCACTCCTCAAGTGAAATATCTCAATATTTACGATTATTCATGGTTTGTACTCATTAACTCCAAATTCTTTGTGTGGACATGCACAAAATACTGTGTAATGTGTTCTTATCAAGTAAAACAAAGGTTTTTATGGAGGCATTCATCTTAATTTTTGAACTTGTTATACTGGAATGAGGCCAACTCGGGTGTGGCGTCATTCCCAGTTCTGACTTCTGAGGTAAATTGAATGCAACATGAAATACCTGTAAAACAGGTAACCTAGACAATCCCACCAGTCTCAGCTGTACTTGAACAATGCTTAATGCTAATTAGCAAATATTAGCATGCTAACACACACTAAACTAAGATGGTTAAAAAGGCTAATGTTGTACCTGCAAAACATTAGCATGTTAGCACTGTCACCAAAGTACAGCCTCACAGAGCCTGTAGCACGGCTGTCGACTCTTAAATCTTTTTTAGTGAACAGTTAAAAGCAGCATGGAGACCCGTGACGATGTTACCAGGTTTACTTTTTAAATGTTTTTTATAGTGCTGCTTGAATGGACGTGCATGGAGTTTGTGGCTGAGGAGACAAAGAGTTGCAGAAGTTACAGATGGAGGTAACGGGTCCACCGAATTTGGCGTGTCCACCCGGTTGTGTTTCCACCACTGCTGAACGGAGGCGGAGCTGATAAATACTCTGGACTACTGCAGAGTCATTTGACCCAGGAATTAATGCTCGCACCCTTTTCCACTGAAGACATTCGCCAGATGTTAGTGGGTGTTTTGTTTTGCTTTTTTTTTGTCCAGTGTAGTTTTATTCAAAAACAAAAATGGACCACAGAAGTATTTTGACATTTAAATATTTTATGATTTTAGAAAAATCCAGCACTGTAGAAAAATATAAAGCATCAAGATGGAAGTTATACAGTGCTTTCAATTTATTGTTATCTTTTACCTAAATAGTTTAAGTTATTTTTGCATTTTGTAAAAGCTCATGTCCACCATTTTT
Organism: Lutjanus erythropterus; assembly: GCF_056507025.1. Lineage (NCBI taxonomy): Eukaryota > Metazoa > Chordata > Actinopteri > Lutjaniformes > Lutjanidae > Lutjanus > Lutjanus erythropterus. The sequence goes on along the minus strand of NC_139336.1, from coordinate 29,314,829 downwards.
TTAAATCCATATGGTGCTGTCCACTAACAGAAGGACACTTGCTGTATGACTGTCTGTCTTCTCACCTCATACCTTTGAATCATGTCTTGCATCCTCGTGGGACCGGAGCAACGCTGTAACCCAATGTGTTATCTCCTCCCACTCTCATTTACCATCATCTGCCAGTGGCTGCTTATTTAGTGGGCTGTGTAGTCGATTGTGGCATATCGCCACCTCCCACAGAAGGTCATTGATTTCTTCTTGGGAGACACTTGTGTTTGTGTGTGTGTGTTTGGAGGGGTGGTGGTGGTGGTGGTGGGGGGGCGCTTTCATCAGGAAATTGCCCGAGCTCAGCTTCACTGAGCACTGTTTTTTTTTTGTTTTTTTTCTTAAGGTGGGTCTCCAAAATAACATGACTATTTGGAGCGAGTTTTCTATACATGTGAATTCCCACGGTGCGTGTGAAGGTCTACTGTCTTCAGCGTAGACGGATGTGGTTTCAGTGGGTATTCACAGGATGTGGTTTTGGCGGTTTTGTTTGGGGGATTGAACAAAATGTAAATGATGTCTTTCTGTTGTTTTAAGTCCCTGCTTCTCTCCTTTATCCAACTTCCCCGGAGAAAATTACAATTCACATTTTGTTGTTACATAATTTGTCTGCTTATTAATCCTTATAAAGAGAAATTAATTACATTTTCTTCAGACACTAACCATTAAAAGGTCCAGTGTGTTAGATTTCCAGGGATTTATGGGCAGAATTTGACAGACATGGAATATAATATTCATAAGTATGTTTTCATTAAAGTATAATCACCTGAAAATAAGTATTGCTGTGTTTTCTTTGCCTTAAAATGAGCCGGGTGAGCGAAGGCCCATTATTTTTTTTTCCCCATGACTGTTCCACCTAGTCCCTCCCTACTGCGCTGTGATTGGCTGGTACTGCTGCGCTCTGATTGGCTGTAAGCATGAGAGTAGATTCTGGCAATTGGGTGAAATTTAGCAAAGAGGATGTGGTGAATTAATCAATCAAACACGTGTGTGGCTTCATGTCCTGTGTGAAAATATGTGTCACTGTTAACTTTCTTTTAGACTTAGTTGAATTACTATTTTCAGTTTTTCTTTTATTCTGTTTTCAGTCACAGTTTGGTTAACTTTAGGGACAAACACTACAGCTTTACTTCTTGTATATGTTTGTTGTATGTGTCATTGATGTTCAGGCATAAACTAGGAAGGGATTATATGATTGCTTCTGTGTGTGCATGAGTGCATAATCAAGGGACCAGCATCTCATCTGCAGCTAATCTTGAATACAACTAGACCGATCAGTCTCACCTCTGTGATTCAAAATTTTTGAAAAACCCTGAAAAACATGTTTCATGTCTCCGGTCAGCCGTGACCACGGGCATTATGATTTCCAGTCATCCCATTCTTGTGAACACAATATCTTAAGAACATTTTACAAGAATTTCCTCAAACTTTGCACAAATGACCGCTTGGGTTCAAGGATGAACTGCTTACATTTTGATGGTAAGTAATTCTGTATTTTTTACTGCTCTGTTTTTATTGACAGCTGACGTCTCTCTCTCCTCAAACAGCCGCTAGGGGCCGCGAGTGATCAGCAACTGCTTCAGTGTGAAATCTTCCTTGTTGCGGTGGCATTGTGGTGGCATTGCAGTAGGTGCTTCACCAGCTGTTCTCTGACAGTTGCTGCTGCTGCTGTATCTACTTTAGTAGGTTCAGGAAACAGATCATGGTTTATGGTTAAAATAGTCACTTTTATAAGTTAGTCTTGGGGAAAAAAATAAAAATATTTACATTTATCTACAGTTGCCCAGAACGGAAAAACCATACTCTCGCTCTAGATTGGAGCTTTCATGTTTTGCATGAGTTTTGCAGCCACTGTAGGTTCTCCTACATCCCTGGAAGGGGAGGGTGAGATGAGGTATTTCCAATCTGCAAGCTCACCACTAGATGCCACTAAATCCTACACACCTTAGAGTATCATGCATCTCTTATATGTATTTTTTCATATCATTCGGTGATGATTTTCTTTTTTTTTTTTTTTAGCAGAGCTTACAAACTGCAGCATCATTTAAACTGTGATCCTTAAACTGAAGAAAAAAGTCTGCGAGAGCAACGTTCTCACAGACGCACGCACACACACGTTAATAACACCACCTGCGGTCAGCACATCTTTTGAATCTCAACCTGATCTTCTCTCCCCACCCCACATAATCTCATCTTTTGTCCCACAATGGACTTCCTGCCTCCTCACCTCATCCTGTTTCCTCTAAGCCGAGAACATCTCAGCCTTGCTTTGAAATCAGGAAATGAAAGAAAGCCTCAGTATTTGGCAGAGTGAGGAACCATTCTTCCATAAACACTGTATGATAAAGGTTAGCGAGTCACAGTGAGAGATAGAGCACCACTGTTTTCAAGAAAGGGCTTATTCCCATTGGTGGATAGCTTTTTCCCATTGAGTAAAGCTCCCGGTGAATGATATGGCCTGTCTGTGTTGACAGGCTGGAGATAAGGAAGTGCCCTCAGGTATTAGTTGTCATTCCTTTTCACCGAGAAAAGCAGCTGAGAGTAGCTACCTTATTTTTTTTTCTTTCTCCTCGGTGGAGCACCTTTTCCTCCTCTTTTGGATGAATAGAGAAATTCACAACAACAAAGCCTTCCACTCTCATTAAGTCAGCCGCAAAGCCAAGCACCACCAAGGAGCACAATATCTGAGGCAGATGAGTAATCCCCCTGCTCAATCTGGAAGCTGGCACAGAATTTCAAATGTCCGTAATAACTGCCGGAGAAGGAAGTGAAGGACAAACACGCACGCAGCCCGTACACACACACACACACACACACACACATACGCACAGATGAATTCACGTACTGTACTGTGATGAAAATGAATCTGTTATTGACCATTAGTCCACTGCAGCAGAGCAGAACTAAAATGTCCTTCATCTCAGAATGTCACAGTGCGAGTGTATGTGAATATTTGTGTGCACCAGCTAGTCCTCAAAACCAATATCTTCAAAGAGACAGACATCGACTCCAGTCAGGTTTTGGCTACTCAGTGACATTAGCTTTTAAGATGAGCATTTAATAAATGATCTGATAACCTCTTTTAAATTAAAAAAAAAAAAAAAAACACCTCATGATGAAGCAGCGCGTTAGATAAAAAATAGACATTTCCACCAACGTAACGAAAACAACAAGCCTTTAAATGATTTTAAAACTTTCAGTATCTCTAAATATTGAGCTAGTATCTGGGAATAATGAGAAACTTTCTCAAAATAATGAGAAACTTATTGAAAATAATGGCTTAGTAGTCAAAATAAGGAGAAAACTTCTCAAAATATCGAGAAACTTTTTTCAAATGATGAGTTAGTATCTCAGTTATTCTAAAATAGTTTACAAGTTTTTTATTTTGAGATTGTAATGACTTATATGAGCTTAATTTCTTCATTATATTGGTGGAAATAAGCTCCCACAGATAAAACATATTCATACATCTATTCAAAAGATATATAGATACACTCCACTGTAATTAGCTGCAGCCTAGAAAGATAAATAGGCCTTTACGGCTTCAACTCAAAGTGCAGCCATACATTTTGATGCTGCGTTTCCTTCTTTTGCATATTCAGCAGCGGGACAAGAAGGTAGCCGTGGCTGGTCAGAAGGCAAGGCTATTGGTAAAGCCATTTAGCTCCTGCCCACTTTGGAAATATGGAGCTGAAATGCAGCGATGAGTCAGCTCTTTTTGCTGAGAAGATGAATCATTCATCATGGCCGCCAGCAGCAGGGTCCAGGACCGGGATGGAGGGATGGAGGGATGGAGGGGCGGAGGAGTTGAGGGGAGGTCGATCAGGACCTGATGGCAAGTTCCTCTGCTGACTCTGCATGCAGAGGTCGAGGCTATACTAGCAAAAGCTGCTGGATCCTGATGCAGCTCCCCTGGATCTGGAGAGATGTGGACAGAAGCAGCAAAACATTCCGATCATGATTAACTGAGAGTTTTACTGACAGGTTGAATGAAAGATTCGGCTACCTGTAGGACTGTTTCTCACAGTTTGTTCCTTTGCTTCAATTAGACGAATCTTATTGCAGAAGCATCCAGTGATATTTTAGAGAATAAAGTGCTTCCAACCTTGTGGAAACAATTTGGGGAATAAGTGTGGTACAAAAAGAAATAAGTTTCTGAGTTTGGCATTGATGAACTGAAACTTTTGTCATACAAGAATGCTGATATTTTGGACAATTCTGCAAAACCCTGAATTCAACATATTTTGTGAAATGCCAACGCTTTTTAAAGGACCTTTGGACGATATCTGTCCCTTGCAACAGTTTGGTGAAGGTTGGGGAAAGATTGCTGTTTTGTCAAAGACACTGCTGTACACTTAAAGGACCAGTTGTAAGGTTGCAGTTTGCAACAAATTGAATACCCCTCCACTTTCCCCTCTCTTTCACAGTGCGTAGGATGCAAACTCTGGCCTTCCTCATGAAAATCAGATGCACTGATCCACCCAGACCTTCATGCCCTTAAAGGACAAATATTACTGCATCGATCCAAACATTCACAACCAGAGGTGAGAAAGTAAGTCTGATTTAAACTCTCTAATACTCTCTTTTTTTTTTTTGTCACAAATTTAAGACTTGACAAAATCAAAAAAGATTTGCACCTCCACTTGGATTTTAACACCAGTGACTCATGACTTCACTTGGACTTGAGCCTTTTGACTTGATACTTTACACCAAGGCCAAAGTAGTCTATAGTTAGCGAGCTAAAGCTTAGCTATTAACAGCTAAGTAACTTTGTAAATCAATTAGGCTGGAAACTCACTGTTACAGACTTGTTTAGGCTGTGAAACTTAAAGTTTAGGACTTGGGACTGCAAAAACTTACTTGTGACTCACAAAATGATGACTTTTTCTTACCTCCTGTATAAACTAGTGCAACACTATTACAGTGTGAAATGTGCAGGGTTATTCTTATATTTAAAGGATTATCATGTATTGCCCCTCTCTTGGTTTCCAGTGTGGCTGTTTGGAACAGGTATAGACAATTTTGCCTTACAATTAGTTATTTTTTTAGCATAACCCAGCCTTTACTTTCCACCTTGCTGCATAAAGGTGAATGTTGTTGATGTAAATCATTACACAGAAAATCATAAGCATAAGTCAAAGGGATACGAAACTGTGAAGACCTTTTGGGCTTTTCCGTTGTCACTTTTGTCAGTGCCACGTCAAACTGTGCTTTGCTGATTTGAATTTTCCAGTTATAACGGGGTGAATTGTGCTGAGTCATACCTCAAACAAGGTTTTTTTTTTCGCAAGACTAAACTCATGTCTGTGCAGGAGAGCAGAGAGACAGACATTTTTAAAAGTCTCTGTATTTTCAGCTCAGTCCTTTTGTAGCTTCTAACTGAATCTCTGTGGTTTGAAGTTTAGTTTTTCTCCTGCGTCCCTGTCTGTGCTTCTGGGTATCTTCATTATTTTAATGTTTCATTTTTGTTTTCAGACAGATAGGACTCATGTTAAGTTGCTGCAGATGAAAACCAAACATTTCCAAAAAGCTTTTCAATAAAAAAATCAGGGACTTTTATTGTGACGAATTATAGGAAATGAAACTTTCCACTGTTTTACAGCCTCTTGACTCAAGTTAAGTGTGTATCAGCTACAACACACTTTCAAGCATGTAGCCCTGCTGTAATGGAGACGTAAATCCCTGCCGTGCTGAGTCAAACCGAGTCAAGCCAGGCCAGCACATGTGGATGGAAAAAGGGGCTCTCTTGACTGTCTTGCACAGCCCTGAACTCGACTCTATCACGCACATTTGGGATGAATTGAAACACTAAATACGAGCCAGGCCTTATCGCCCAACATCAGTGTCCAACCTCACTAATGCTCTTCTTTCTGATTGGGACCAAATCCCTGCAGCCAGGATACAAATCCTAGTGGAAAGTCTTGGAGACTGAAGCTATTTCAGCAGTATTGCACATTGTTCTGAAATGAGACCTTCAGCAGTCATATGTGGATGTAATCTTTTGGCCGTGTAATTTAGTTCTTCTTCTCCTTGTGCATTATTTGTGCAGCACTACATACCATCAGTCTGTACTGAATCTATCTGTAACATCTGCCTTCAATGAAGGGGCCATTCCTGATATTTTTCCATACGATCAGGAGTCACATCGTCCTCTGAAGAACCTGCCTGTTGTAATGTGCCTCGTGTCAGCTCTTTCCTTTCTCCTCAGAGAGAGACAGAGGGAGAAAGGCAGTGCCCGTTAGAGAGAGCGAGAGAGCTTAGTTACATCCTGGTAGGACAACCTCACCCAGAGGGCTGGGGCGAAGACGAAAGGGGAGGGGAGCTGACAGAAAAAAAAAAGAGGAGAAGAGAGAAGAAGAAAGGGGAGATGGGAACACAGCATATTAGGGAATATGAGGAGAGCAAAAGAGAGCAGAGTCGGGCTTAGGAGAGGCATCAAGTGACCTCCTCCCTCTCCATTGTTAAAGAACATAAGAGCGAGGCTGGCTAGAGGCCACCAGAGGGGTAGAATACATTAGAAACCAGCCAGAAAGAGAACAGAAAAAAAAGAGTGACACAGAGGTAGAGAGAGCTCGTGCTTTTCATGTTGCAGCAACACCAAACATCAGTACTAATAATGCTTTTTAGAGGCATTCGGCATGAGCTGCTGCACAGGTCAAACTGACTGCACACCGGGTGGAAATGTTAAGACGTGGTTTCTTAAAAGTGGGAGGAAATGGACAGTCATGAGGAATAAGGACTGGATTTTTGGAGGGATGATGAGAACAGGAAGAGGAAGTTCAACATGACACAAAGGAAATGTCTGGAGAGGACGGGGAAACAGGTGGCGGCACAATGTGATCAAGGCAGATCAACATGTGGAGCTCCGACTCGCAGGAATGCTGCTTCTAGGAAGAGCCGCCAGCAACCTGGAGATGATAACAATCAAAACAGTTGAGATTTTTGGATCTTCTGAATCAGCCAGTCTGGTCATTAACCCTTGATCATCAGAGGCTGAACACTGAATATGTTTAATAATTTAAATCCCTACCGGGTAGCCAGATATCTGGTTTGTACAACTCAAGGGCCTGAAGAAATCCAGCCAAAAATAACCCAGTTAGATCAGAGTGGATAAAAACAACAGTTGCTGGAGAAACCTTCAAAAGCTTTAAACCTTCCCATTCAAAGACTGAACAAAATGACTTCCACAGAATTGCATGTAATCGTTATCCCAACAGTTGAAGAGATTCTGTCCAAACCTTTCTGAGCTCGACAAGACAGAGGTCTGGCTACGCTCAGCCTGACTATATTGGACAGTTTTACGCCTCACAGTCTCCATCCAAAGGAAACGTTCGGTGCCATTGCAGGATGTAGTGTGTTCTACTATATGCAGGGAGGCAGAAAGTCAGGGTGAACGGACGTGTATCGTGTCTGACCTCCACTTTCACTTAGCCACGTATTTAACGTGAACGTAATATATTTTTAGTAGTGGTTATATATACTATGTCCTTTAAAAGGCAATTTCCTGACCATATTTTCCTGACCATAAACCGCAGTAAGTTGTTATGCACAAATACGGGTCACTGGCTGGACGTAAACAAGAGACAGGGTTTGAACCCCTTACAGACCTGCAGTTAATGTTTGCTTTTCAGTTTCAACTCTCATCCAAACCTGAACCAGAACCCCACTACTAAACTTGCTCACTTGCTGGAATATTTATAAGATTATTTTATTATTGAGGAATTTTTCTATTAATTTTACTCAAACTAGTGTATCTCAAGCAACAACCTCGGGCTACAGACTGCTTTTTTTTTTTTTTAAACTTGAAGGGCGAGCTCATTATTTTTTTTATTTTTTTTATGTATTTTTATGTGGTTCTGGAACTTGTATGTGTGTTTTAGGGCCAATATTATATTTTCCAGACCCCTTCTAAAATGTTTTCACACCGGACCTGAAGCAGGTTTCTGCAGCACGATGACGTTGCTGCATATAAATCTCCTAAGATGAGGAAGGGGAGGGCATCAGTGGGAGTTTGCATTTGAAAAACCTAGAAAAAAACACATACAGACAGAGTTGTCCTTTAACCTTAACCGGAACCAAGTGTTTAAGCTGTATAACCCTTTCCTCGTCTTTAACAGTTTAGATGTAATTTTGGAGAATAGTCCGGTATCAGCATTCTTGTCTGGGTTTGTAACACCATAACCAAAATCTCTCACCAAATCAAAAAGATTAGAAAAACCTTCATACAGCATCTGGGAATGTCCAGCATTTCCCCCTCACCAATCCTGTTCCGTTTTTTTTTTTTGTTTTTTTTTACAAATCAGTGATTGAAAACATCCTCAAATCCTGCACCACAATCTGGTTCTAATCTGCTTCCTCCTCCTACACCAAGGACAAGCTCCAACATGGTGTCTGTGCTGATGAGTGGGTGAATGGCTGTCAGCTGCCCTCCACGAAGGAGCTGCGTGATGCCAGGGTGACACTTTAAAAAAAAAAAAAAAAAGGGCAGGAAGGATTGCCACCGAGCCTGCACACCACGGCAACCATCTGCTCTGAAAGCCTTCCTGTGGGAGACAGCACCTCCTCTTCTCAGCCCCCTATGGAACTGTCTGTACACCTACCACAGTTACTGTTAACATGCTACTTACTGTAAACTGAGCTTGTTTGCACAGTCTCACAGAGGCTGTGAAAAGCCTCTGTAGTTTATATTCTGCTATACTTTATCATGCATTTTGTCCTTATGGTCCAGTTTTATGGATTAAATTCATCCTGTTCACCTGCAACGTGTCTGCACTGACTAAATTTGGAAATCCAACCCACCACAAAAGAGAAAGTCTATTAAAGCTCCCCTCCAGACATGTTCAAAGACATAAAAAATAGTCTGCTTGGAATAATTAATTGTGTCTGATATGATTTTTACACAAACACTTCAATTATCCAGTTTAAAATTCTTAAAATTATATCCACTCCTCCTCCCTCATTTAAAAACTGTTAAGTCCATTCTCGGTATATGTGCACTGAGGTCTCCAGTTTACACATATTGGATCATGCTTGGCCTCCAAACTCATTGCGATTTCACAAAATCACCTTGTACGTGCATGTTCTCTCATGCACAAAGGCCACTGTGCACAATGAAGGTCAAACATCCGAGTGAAGTGACAATAAGCAAAAATTGATCCTTAAGCAAACAGGTCTGGCTCAGTGATGGTCCATATCACCCACTCACACTCGGCCCAGATACAGCAATGAATTAAGGCCCACAGGTGGTCCAGATCTGGTTGCCTGTTCTGTTCTTCCTCGACTCCTGCCCTGTCAGAACTGTATTTGTAGTCGAACATACAACCAGAAAAGAGCCAGCTCTGGTCATGAGACATGGCTGTCATGGGCCATACGTGGCCACCAGATCTGAACCATCTGTGGCCCATAATTCATTGCTCCATTTGGGCTGAATGTAAGTGGACTGTATGGTCCATCACTAGATCTATTTTGTTATTTTGGGCCCTAAATAGTGATCAAATCTACAATCGTTATCCAGCTAGTGAGCTAGTTGACAAGTTACATCTGATATCTAACATCAGCTAACTAGCAAACCAATCTACACCAATCATTTGTTAGCCATATATCTGATACCTCGCTAATCTACATCAATTGTTAGCTAGCTCGCTAGCAAATGTTTTGCCACCTTAAGATATGACTATATATGTCATTTTTACAGGTCCCCCAGCAACATCTTTTGACCATCTTCAAAATTTGTTTTTCTTGTAAACATAGTCGATTATATCACATAGCATGTGTGAGAACAGGAAACAGGAAAGGAGAAAGTTGACTGAGGAGGTATTTGACCAGCAAAATTACAGGTGCAGGTTTAGAAACAAAAAACATTTGGGTAGACTTAGGAAGAGATCGTAGTCTGGGGTCAAATAAACCCGTTAATCCAGGAATTTACATCATGTAGCTGTGTCGTGTAGTGAAGTCAATCATGTGACTTGTACGCTGTGAGGATGCAGGTAGACCCCTCTCAAGCTTCCTATTGGACCAGAGGGCAAAAGGGGTGGGCCTTAGGAAAAGTCAGCTATTTGGGGTTTCCATGCAACGCTAACTAAACCTCAGCTTTCCTTGGCCTCTTGTCTTGTTGTGTTTTATACAGTATTTTTGTTTACGCTGATATGTACTGATAGATATGACGCAAAATAAAAATACACCATAATTTCCTCATATGCATAGAACTGATTTGAAACTGTTATGAAAACGTAGTATATGTATATTATATATTTGTGTTAAAATGTGGGGTGTACAAGTAAAAAGTTGTCAGAAAAATAAGTACTTGGGTAAAGTACAGATATATCAAAACTTATTACTGCTTAAGTACAGTAACAAAGTATTTACATTACTTCCCACTTCTGCATTTTGTCAGGCTCTAGATCCTGTTGACACAAATGTGTGTCCCAGAAACAGAGAAATAGACAGACACACGTACAATAAGACAAACAAAGAAACAGTTCTCCAACACACTTTAAAGCTGACTTTCACAAAGTCTTAAATTACTATCATTCTCTGGCAATCTTCTGAAATGCTGCTCAATTTCCCCAAACATAATTTGTCTTATCTCTGACATATATACTATTTTGCCCATCACAGCATGGAGCTCCCAGTGTGTTTTTTCATCACACCAGAGGGAGCCCCTGTCACTGCTCTGCCATGGTTTGTCCCTCTGCAGTTTCTAATGCCTCATCCCTTATGATAAATTAATGCCGGATGATGATGACGGATATCACCGTGCCAAGGTAACTGCTATTATGGAGCAGTGATTGAGGACCGGTCAACCGAGGCTGTTGTTTATACTGTCTCCCTGGTGTAAAGTGCTGGTGTGGAGCCTGTGTGATAACAAGGGTCATTAGCTAGGGGAAGGTCAGTGGTGTTAAGCTTATGCACTTAAACTTGATGAAGACTGATACACAGCGAAAAGAGATGACTCGTCTGAGCCTGCTAGCAAAATAGCTTTAGTATAGCTATCACTAATAACATAAAAGACTCAAAGGTATATTGATTATAACGCACTATAATGTAGTTTTTTAAACAGATATGACATCCATTTTAAGTATTTAAGTGTGAGCTGTCATTATATGTCAATTATTAAAGTTTATTTATATATATGGACACAATTTCTTCAAAACCTATTAAGACATGTTGAGCTTGAAGGTTTATCTTTGATCTTAAAAATTAAATTTCACTGGATTACATACAGGAACATTTCCTGTTAATCTCTGGGAATGGCGGACCCCGCCACTAACAATTAAAGTCAAGTCTTTAAGTAAAGGACCAGTATGTGTGACATCCTTGCCTCACCCTCCCCTTCCAAGCATGTAAGAGAACTTACAGTGGCAATGAAACTCTGTAGATATAAATGGTTTATCCAAGGGTAACAAAAACACAACTATTCTTATTTTCAAATGGTAACAAAAACAAAAATATACTCCTGCCAATAAATTCCCATAAATCTTACTCACTGGACCTTCAGGAGTTTATGAAAACGGATAAAATGTCCTCAACATTTCTTAAAACACATTGAGGTTGAAGGTTTATTCTTTACCTTGGAAATAAAATGATACTGGAATACATACAAGTGTCATTTCCTGTGAATCCTTGAAGGCTTGGGAATGGTGTTTTAGGGCCACTGGAGAAAAATATAATCCATAAAAAGCATCAAAAACAGTGTTAACTTTAAACATACAATATGCAGGTTCTGCCAATAGATGTGTCTCGCATCATAAAACAATAACAAAAGATGCAGTTTGATGATGTCATTAAATAGCATGAGAGAAACTATTGTCTTCATTGTCAACCAACCATCACAGCTGAGCTCTTAGTCATATCTTCTGTCATGAGAGTGTTATTACTGATTTTAAAAAGTAAGTAGTTAATTGATACATCCAATAAATGCATGTAATTATTTAATACTACTTGCTGTTATATTGTTACTTCACTGTTATGGTTGTTTCATAGAGGAAGTTGTAAGTACAAGTACACTGAAGAAAATTTAAAATGTCCTTATATCTGTTTCCAGCTACAAACATTTGCTATAAACTATTTATGTTGTTTTTCTGTTGTACGGTTTGTATCTAGTTTGGCTGTAGGCCTGTGGATGTTTGTTCCAGTACAGTTTATAAAGGATTTGAGTTGGCTGACAGTTACAATTTCGTGAAACAGAGTTTGTTGACCTTGTGACCTTTCAAGGAAACGCAACTATCGCTTTCACATCTCAGCGTTAACGAGAAAGGAAGTGCTGCTAGTGCAGTCGGTGGCCAATGTGTGAAAAAGATATCAATCAAACTTCAGTATGTGTAAACAATGCTTGTGAGTGTTTTGGAAACAGAAAGTATGCGGTAAGTGTGTCAGGCCTCAGAAGCCATTTGGAGGAGCAAGGTGTTTGAAACTACTAGAACATGACTTTTTTATTACCTTCTACAGTGTTCACAAACAATTAAACAAGATTTCATTTATTAATCTGAATGTGACCATCAGCTAAGAGTATTTGTTGACTGCCTGAACCTGAGGCCATTTTTCCACTCACTGTATTTCTAGGCTTGTGGTTTTGTCACTACATGTTCCAGCCAGGCGTGCCATGTGTTATTTTCAGAACAGGTTTTACCACTCAGAGGTGGCATCACTTGGCACGTGGAAGGGACTACGAAAGTGTTCTGTGATCAGTGTTGGACACATTTCTCAGGAAAATGTTACGATAATGTGACTACTTTTCTCAGTAATGACTAGTGTGAGGGATTGCAGTTTGAAATTCAGTAAAACAACGCTCTGTTGAATCAGTTTGGGGGTCGACTTGTTTGCTGTCATAACTGCAGTTGGTCTTTCCTGAAGAACCCTCTCTTGTAGAAAGGGTTCTCTATAAGTCTCAGGGTTCCATTAATGTTAACATTAACATTAAAGGTTCTTTTTTTTTTACTAATAAATCAAGTTCAAATTAAGTTAACTTCAAACTGACCATTCGCTAAGCCTCGCCTCCAAACAGCAACTGTCCAATCATGGCTTAGCAACCGTAACTAGAGCCGTCAAGCTTTCCATTTCTCTTCACTTGTCTTTTCGTGAGTCTGGACAGTGGCGTCTTTTCTGTATTCTCTCAAAAACATGAAAAACAAAAGCATGCATGAGGAATGGATTAAACTCTGTCCTAACTTTACCTCCAGACAAACTTGTTAGATACCGCTGCGTTTGCTTTTGTTACGTGGGGGTTTGAGGAGGAGGATGTAGGCTGATGCAGAATCAAACTGGGTCACTGACAATGCATCTCTCTCTGGCTCGCTAATAGGTCTAAGCCGAGTTAGCTTAGCTCCAGTCAGAAGCTGCTGTTTGTTCAGAACCACAAAAACTGGTTCCCCGATGAAACCAAAAAACAAAAGGTGGGCATGTCATATTCTACAGGTTGCTGTGAACTGTTGATGAGCATTCTTGATTGCAATGGTTCCTCTCAGAAGTGGTGGAAACACGAGTTCACTAGATTACACCAACACAAGCTGAAGAACCCTGCATGGTTCTAGTTAGCAGCTTTGTTTCTAAGAGTGTGTGTGTAGTGATCAGACAGGTCTGGGTCTTGGCACAGAGGTTGGAGGAGTGGGGAGGCAGTTAGCTTCTACCCAAAGAGAAGAAACATGACTCCAGTGTCTTATTTACATGCTGTGTCTTCTGAGCTGATTTGCTAATGTTAGCCACTGTCAAGCAGACATTCAGCAATCATCTGTGACTCACTCACGTAGTATTTTCTATGCAAACTTTATGTGGAAAAGTCAAAATATATATATATTTTTTTTGCCTCTTATCTAGTAACAGTTCTATCTTCAAAGGATTTCTTTAAACCCCCAGATGACTTCTGTTTGCCCAAAAAGATAAAGGTTTGCCCGGGGTGAAACCAACATTTAAATCCAATACTTTGAGACTGCGGTGGCCGTTGCACTGCAGATTTAACCGACTGTGTCAGTGAAGAAGAGCACAGTAGCAGCTCAGTCTGGGGAGATATTGGATTTTAAATGTCGGTTTCACCCCAAGCAAATGTTTTGTCATTCCTGACAGACAGCAGACATCAGTTAGATCGTGAACAACCTGCTGCTGAATAACAGGTTTTAAAAAAAAAGTTTGGATTTTTCATAAAAGGAGTGTTGAGGTCACAAATAGGGCTAGCATACATTAGCCTTAGTGACTGCACACAGTAGAACAAAAAAAAAAATTAAGCTAGTATTAAAACTGCTAAGATAGCTGATTGTCAAGTCTCATTCCAAAGTTGTCAGATATCGACGCTTTGTGTTGAAGATTCGACACAAACCATCCCAAAGTGACTTTGACTGTGAACTCAGTGCATGGGGTTCAACACAAGCCCAGGACCGGTGGAGCCGATCCGAACGGGCTAGCCCAAGCAGGAAATTGAGCGGAGTGATCACCTGCGTTTCAAGTAAGGCCTGCATCCTGTTTTTGTGAATTGATACCCAGGGCATTTATTGTTTGAATTTAAGTCCACATGAAACAGCATTTCGGAAGTATCTATTTCTGAGTGAATGTTGAAAAGTAGGTGAATCATGCTTTTGTTAGCTAGCTTACAACTGAATCTTACCTCTGTGCTGCTAAAAGGAAGATTGCTTGATAGGTGGATGTCATGATATTATTAGCTGAAATAAGTTGGTTCAAGTTTTTTTGGTGTTTTTTTTTTTACAGGAAGAAAACGTCACTGCATCTTGATATAAGAATTCAGTGAAATTGATTTTACATGGCCTTTTGTTGTACAATATCACCAGAGATGTAATCTAAAAGGGTTCATTAAGCCATAAGTCTAAAAACCTCTAGACCAAAACAAAAAAAATTAACTCATGTTACCTGTGCTGTGACGGCCAGTGTAATTTTATTTCTTTTTCTGAGTAATGAGTACTCACATTTTTTAACTTCCCTAAAACTGTCTAGTCATTATAAAATGATCTGGTGGTGAAATTTTCCTCACTGATAATTCAAGGCAATAGAATGAAAAAGGTAGAAATGGGATAAGGAGAATTCAAAAGTAGGCGGCAAAAGGGGAAGTAAGGTAAGAAAGTAGAAACCTTCAAGGTATGAGGCTCAGGGTCGTGTAGTGCAACAGTAAACAACTGTTGCGTGATATATTTTTTTCTTTCTTTTCTCTTCAATCATTAAGCTCGGTATTCAGCTCACAACGCCTCCATCTCTCCATCTCCTTACAGCGTTTCTCCTGTCTGTCATTTCCTCTCCTTTGCCTTTGCACCACGTCGCTCAATTATATTTATTCATGCATGCCTTGGTGTACAGTATGAATATTCTTATTAGATGCTGTTGTTGAGACCCATTTCTTTATGGGGCATTGGATTTATATTCATGACCATGGATGCACATTCTAAGAGGTGTAATGATGGAGGAGTCATGTCCTACCGCACGAAGCTATGGAAGGAATAATATTTGTTATGTTTGCATCAGCTGAAATGAGCCTGTGCTGCAGATGCAGGATGACACCTTGACTCAGATGAAGAAAAAAGAAATATATTGGCTCTGTGTGTGTGACTCACGATGGTTTTTGATCATTGAGTCTCACATGTGACGCAGATCTAACGTAGGAGAGTTGTTTGTTGTTCAGTAATGAATACTGAATGCAGAAGGTGCAGCAGGTGAGGAGGAACAAAACCTGTTGCAGCATTTTAAAGATCTTGAAGTAATGAATGAAATCATGCATGTGTTTTTTTAAATAATATTATGTATGAATTCAGTTGTGGTCACTCGTTAGTTTAGGGGATTAAAACGCAGCTGAATGCCAGAAGAGAGGGGAGGAGAGTGGAAACAAAGAGGAGGGAGAAGATGAGACAAGAAGTAAATGTAAGACTTGTGACAAAATGATTGTCTTGTTCATGACAGTCAGGTAATAAATCAGGGAATACTTGTAATTCTTTGATGTTACATCTTTTGGTAGCACTTTATTTGAAAGGGTGTGCATAAGGTGGTCATTAAACTGTCATAGCCATGTCATGACACCTATCATGAATATGAAGTAGCCTCTGAGTCTTACTGACTGTTACTATTAAGTGTCTTTTGTTGAATTATGTCATCTTTCATGCAAAGTTGACAAACTTTCTCAAAACAAAACAAAACAAAATTTAATGTCTTATGGATGCATTTTAAAAAAAATGCTCCTTCTGAGTCATAAACATTCATGAGGAGTTCATTATCATATCATGGTTATGACAGAGTAATGACAGTCTTATGCACACCCCCTCAAATAAAGTGTTACCCATCTTTTTCCATAATCGCTAATAAACCAGCAGAGGTTGCATGAACAAAACATCAGAGGCATGATCTCATGTTTTGTGATTCAACATACAAAACACCACTCATTACAACGCAACATTAAGTCCTCACACTAACAGCTTTATTGTGCAATCACCAATTTGAATGTGTAAAAAAAAAAAAAAAAAGGAAAGCAAAAAAAAGAAAGGGTCACATGTTTTAGAGCGATGAATAGATACCACCAGCAGAGAGAGTAAAAATGAGACAATAACACAGCAGTTGTTCTAATTTTGCAGAAATGAGGGACAAATAGCTGATGGCGGTAGACTCGGGGTACAAAGAAGAAGCCATTGTCAACATACATCTGTTCTCTGCTGTGATATTTGCTCACAATACAGTAATACAGTGCAGAATAGCAGATGGTAAAAACATTTTCAAGGAAATGAGTGAGACAGAACAAAACTTTTGAACGACAAGTGAAAAATCCTCTATTTCAATCCTTTAAAATGACAAAACTGTAAGCAAAACTTTCTATGATGAAGCTGACTGACTAGATTAGAGCTACAATGATTATTAATTGATTATTAAATTAATTACCTTCTCTTTTCATAATCGATTATCGTCATTTTTTTAAGCAACCTGGTAAACACTGTATCTTTAAAAGTTCCAGACCAAGCTAGGAGGTTTTTTTGCCAGTTAACATGTGAAATTGGTGTGGTGCCTCTTTAAGAAATTCAAGCCTACTCCAGAATCATCTGTTGTTGGCAGCATGATGGCCCGCTTATCCTGATCTGTTCTGTTTTGACAGCAGTGATGTTTTTCTGATAGGCCTACATGTTTTTTCAGGCAGCAGGAGGATTCACTGCACCACTGCGGACGTCCTTGGTTGCAGCGGAGGCAGTGTCACTCTTTGTCAGTCATCATGGGACGACCGGGCCAGACTGGGCCTACGTCGAGTAATGCTAAACATCTGCTCGCATTCCTCAGTTGTCTCTTGGTGCTGCGTTCCAGCAAGCAGAGGGAGGTGACGCTGGCTAGAGCCTGTCCTGCTGCAACATCTGGAGTAATGTCAGTTTCCACTGGTCCGTATCGACCGATTCCCCGGTGTGTTTCCTCAAATCTAATCCTGATTCTGTAACGCCATGTTGGGAGTTTTTCTTCTGGAAGGTGTTAGACCAAAATCTATAGTAGGTACAGGTTTTCCAGGCTGTGGACACAAAGTTTTGGACTTATGCCAGAGGTATTTCTGCAGCTGACTGACCAAGGCCAACACTGTCTCTGATGTGGACACAAACCTCTGGTGTGACCCAGCCCAGAGGTGGAATGCTGGAAGCGAGTGAATGACCTTTTTTAAATTTAACTAATTCTCTTCTGTATTTAAGTAACAAGTATGTTTCTAGTCTTGGTATTCAAATCCCAAATAAAGTCCCAGGTCAAGATCGACAAGTCCCAAGTAAAGTCCAAGGTCCTAAACTCTGAGTTTCAAGTCCTGAACAAGTAAAAATAGTTTCCACGGTCATCGATTTACAGATTTCCTTACCTGTTAGGAACGTTAGCTAAGGACATTGATATATATGGAAATGGACAACATGGCAGCTCCTCAAAAGTGAAGCCAAAGTATTTTGATCTGGTTGCAGTACAGGTCATAAATCCTGCTTCCCCAGTGTTAATAGATAGGACATGGACCAAACTCAAGTTCCCTGAAGTTTTAATTTGGCAGATTTTTTTCTCAAAGATGGTGTCTATCATTTTGGCTGGTTCTTATTGCACTGATTTTTTTTTATTTAACTCTTCATTTTTCTGATCAGTTTTGTTTTAAATAGTTATTGGATGCTATAAAAAGGAGGTTTCATGCCATGATGGACAGCTGAGCTTGTCAGTGTTTGCATTGGAAATATTTTGGCTTCATTTTTGTACCGTGGGAGGAAGAGGAGATGCAGCGTTCATCTTTATTTATGTCAGTGGCTTCAGTGGCTAAGCATTATGGCATAATTAGCATGCTAATTATGTTAATATCAGCCTTTACTTACCGTTATTTATGCAACTTCAAATGCTGAAAGAAGTTGGAAGTTGCTGTTTCCTGTCTATAATTTATTGACCCACATGTTTTGCAAACTGCAGTTTATTTTTCTCTGTTTTTTTTTTTTTTACATAAACAAAATTATCTTTGGTAATGCTAGTTGTTTAGTTGCTTGGATGCTGTCGGATTGGAAAGCAAAGTGGATCTGCAGAATAAATTGTTGCTGAGAATGAATTTAATTAAAGGGCTAGTGTGTAGGTTTTAGTGCCATCTGGCAGTGAGCTTGCAAATTGCAAACACCGAACCTCACCCTTCCCAGCATGCAGGAGAATCTACAGTGGCCATGAAACTCACAAAAGGCCGTCTCTAGAGTCATTGTTTGGTTTGTCCACTCTGAGCTACTGTAGAAACATTGGACTGCAATATGGTGACCTCCACTGAAGAGGACCTGCTCCTCCTGTAGAGGTAAAAAACATTCTTCTCTTCTCTTCTCTTCTTTTCAGGAGAGTATAAACTAAAGAAAGCAATATTATATTCCATTTCTACCATATTCTGCCAATAAATCCCTCTAAATCTTACCTACTGGACCTTTAACTCTTTAATGAAATGGAGGGAAATTAATTGTTTCTTGGCACACTTTGTAAACAACATACTTTTTCATCTTTAGGCAATAGGGGAAGGTATTGAGTATTTTCAAGTTAAAAGGTTCAAGTCCAAGTGACGTCACGAGTCATTCGTGTCAAAGTCAAAGTCGAGTAGCAACGTGTTTTTGATTTGGTCAAATGGAGACTAAAGTCATCAAATTTGTGACTTGAGTCTGACTCGAGTCCACACCTCTGATTTATAGTTTGAGGAAAATTTCAGGAAATGTGTAAAAATATCTTGTCTCTATTTCCAAACTGAAAAATAGTCAGACAAAAAGAATGAATACCAGATGGAGGGACAGATGGACAGACATGCAACAAGTCAAAGTAGGTAGACAGGCAGATGGATAAACATAGGAAAGACTGACAAATTCTGTAAAATATGAGAAGACGCTGTGGTGGAGTAAAAACACAATGTTCCTCTCTGGTTGGGAAAATTGAGGGGAAAACAGCTCTTCACTTCCTGAAGAATAGATTGTCATTATGACTACCAGCTGCCGCACAGCGACACCATGGTGACAGCTCCGAGATTGGAAATATGATTGGCTAATCCTGCAGGATGAGTTGAAATACTGCGCCTTTCTGAAGACCAAGGTAAACTTTGTTGAGGACGGGGAGTTAATTGAAGTGTCACTCCATTCCCGATTTGAATGACGTCTCGGACAAATGAGAATCACTGTTCCCTTCTCCCTCGCTCCCCTGCTCTGCATAAATCTCCGTTTGGAGGTCACTGACTCTGAAAACAGCATCCGGTCAGTTAGTTCACACCAATATCTTAGTCACTCTCAGGCATAAAACGGTTGCTCGGCTTTATCTGCTGCCAGTAGGCTTGACTGACATGCATATTAGCTCCTTTCTCCCAAGGCTCTGAAAACACATCATATTTTCCACAACTTTCATTTTCTCCGTTCAGATTGCGGCCACATTGAGGTGTCTTTGTTGCATACTAATTGCGCGTTGCTCACCTCTGAGAACAAGCCAGACATCTATGCAGAGGCGCCAACTATTTTTCACTGTCTCCGTCGCAATAAAAAGTGTCACCCAAGACAGGCTGCCGGATAGCTAAGATTCTGCATCATCCGTGGAGAACAGATCAAAACACGGACAAAATGTGATTGTTTGGGGACAAAAAGTCTACATGGCAATATAAACACATCTGCGAGCCCGCTTTCTGTTCGTCTTGGCCTCCAGTGATATCCTGCATCCCGGCTGCCGTTCCTCCCCTTTCCCTATTCTAATTCCACGGCAATCACCTTTGCTTTTGTTTCTCAATTAGATGACCAAAATAAGCCTCTCTTTTTCTCCCCTGAAGGATATCTGACGATCCCTCTGATGCATCTCTCAACCTTCACGCTCCCTTTGTTGTGCCGTAAGATATGTTATTTCCTGCCCGGGAGAAAAGATGATCACAAATAATGAAATGCTGGAGTGTCGTGTAAAAACATTACAGTTCTGAGGAGAGAGGCTCGCCCAGGTATCCGGATGTCTCTCTGGCACAAACATGCACAGTTTTACCTCTTGAATAAAAGGTTTGGTAGAAGGACATGTAGAATAACTGAGACAAAGACCATATTTGAAAGCACAAAACAGATTTTATCAATAAGACGTCTGCAGGATGGGACTGAGTGGTTATTCATTGCTTCTTGTATCTCTATTACATCTACAGGCCCTTTCATTATGTATGCAGAAAATTCTCAAGGAGAATGAACCGCTCGCAGAAAAGGAGAAAAGAAAGCAATGAAGGGCTTCGGTAACCCTGTGTTGTTGCCCATTTCATAGATGGCGTGTGTGTGATGAAATATGGTCTGAGCAGGCCTTGTGTTTGGGATGAAATGAGTAAGATGTTGTGTGTGTTCGTGGGTGTGTGTTTGTGTGTGCGGTTGAGGACGGTATGAATGAGTAACATGATGATGTGCGCCGGAGCCAGAGGATGCATGAGTCGCTCCGGAGGACAGAGGAAATGGCAGCCGCTGTGGCACGATCACGGACCTGCATACAAAGAAACCTCAAAAAGTAAAACTCAGGCCAGTAAACATGCGCCGTCCTTTTTAAGGACAGCTGCCAAGAATTTATTTCCTCACGTCAGCACGCTTCTTTATTTTTTCATTCCAGTTGATTCATATATTTAAAGGGATAGTTCAGATTTCTTGAGGTGGGGTTGTATGAGGTACTTAATGATAGTCAGGGTATTAGATGTATGTGTATGATGTAGATAGATGGCAGCTGGCACACCCCAATTTAGGAAAATCAGCAGGAGTACCAGTGTAGGAAGCTAAAATATGTAGTGCTGTGGACAGTACAATCAATCAATCAGTGTCAGCTTGGCTGCAGAATATTTCTACCTTGCTGTCAGACAGCATCATCTGATGGGAAACTGCTGCTCCCTCCAAACCAACCAAACTCCACAGGTGAAATCAGTAATTCTACCTTGCAGAAAAAACAAGAATTTACTGGTCTACTAATGCCTCAGTCTGTTTGTTTGTTTGTGTGATTGTATGACTTTGTTGAATCCGAACTATCCTTTTAAAACACCAAAGTCACAGGCAGGTCGACCACCATCCTCTGAGGGTAATACGCTGACTATCGATGAATACCTCATCCACTTAAAAAACAAACAAACTGAACTATCCCTTTAAGAATCTCGGTCATGTAATCTTGGTCATGTATTGGTTCACAACTAAATTTCAGTGTAATTTACTGGGAAATCTTGCCAAAACAAAAACGTCCTCATTAAAAAGCCTCTTCAAAACACATCTGTAACAAACCAGAGCTCTTCAGCTGGAGTTTTCTAACCTGGTCATTGTGCATGTGATGGATCCATGAAAGATAACATTTTAATAAATGCCTGCTGTGCACCAGTTTAGCCCATTATTTGTGAGTGTTTTAATTTAAGTCTGTGCTTAAATTAATGATTGTTACCGACTGTAATTTGTCTCCAAAGTGCTAAAATCCATTATAAGGTTTGTTGAGTAGGTTTGTCAACACACATGAAATTAGCAGCAGACCTCTAAGTCCCTCTTATTATTCCAAATACTGTCCTTACATCAACAGGTTTGAAATGCTTTGATTAATTTATTATCGCAACAGATATTTCTATTATATTAAGAGTTATATTCATGTGTGAATTTTCCCAGTAAAAAGTGTTTGCCACTTTTCTGTCTCCACAATTAGAGGCAGGGAATCTGATTTTCCCCCACAAGCAGAGTGAGAAGGAGAGAGAGAGTTGACTTGTCTTTCACTCTAAACCCCTATAAAAGAAAAAATATCAGTATTTCTGTGCTTATATGACAGGTAGTCAGTTTTTTTGTTCAATAAAAGGCACGATGTGTGTTTATTTAACATAAGTAAGACACATTTTTTACAAGAGTTGCAGTTTTATACTGAACAGATAGGTGGTAATTGCCCAGTAATACATTTGAGGTTTCTTAGAAATTAATGGTTCAACTGAATATCTTAATAAACGTGTTGGTTTTACAAAACTCAAAGTAAACTTTAAATTAATTATTTGAGTTCAGTTAATTTTAATTTTTAAGTTGAACCAGCTCAAAATTATTTACAATGCACATTACAAATTGTGTGCAGGCTGTTTGCAATAAACTTTAAAGTTGAGTGAGTGATTCAGAGTTAACATTTGTTGTCAATTAAACAAATACAGTGACACCACAATGACCACAAAGACACACAAACTGACCACACACTGATGCAAAATGTCCACAAAAGCAACAAATAGATATGTATCCAGAGGCTCGTTGTCTCAATTCACAGCTGTAGAGATTTGTAGTTACAAATAGCAGCTTTTTATTGACAATATAACTATTTTCATTGAACAGATATTTATTGCAGAGAACCGGGGCTTGTTAATGCGAGTCTTGACACATTCTTCCTCATTTTTCAAAACCCAAACAACCCTCCAATCCAAAAGTTTCTAAACCCGCCCTCTCCGTCTCTCAAGTGCTTCAGATGTGTGTGAGGGAGCCATTAAATCAGTCATAAATCTGAATTGTCTCTGCAACAGATGGAGGCAAAGTTACCGGATGAAGGTGGGTGGATAAAAAAATGCATTTGCTCATCTAATTTTAACCGTAACCTCTTGATCAACTTTCTCATATGGGAGAAGCAACCATGTCCTCGTTCTACAGACCCTTTCTCGTACAGGTAGGTGTAAGAATGTCCAGATTATTTTACGAAGTGGTGTGCATATGTGCAGAGACACACTCAGACACAGATGTCTGGCAGGTGCAACAGGGGCCAAGTTGTCAGAGCAGCAGCAGAGTCTGTAAATATGAATATTTATGTACAGTAGAGAGGCTACATTGTTATGCTAAAAACCACCCCGTCCTTCTGGCTCAGGCAGATTTACAACAAAGATGCACTGATGTACAGTTCACTGTCAATTTAGTCCATCAACTTTTATTTATTTATCTTTAATTACAGAGGAGGAGGAGAAAAGGAAAGCAGATACTAGAAAACTAAATATTGGCTTGTATTATGGAGAGTTGTAAGCAGACTTTTATCATTTCTCTGTGTTCTAGCCTGAAGTCTCCAGCTCCTGCTGGTATCTTCTGACACATGGCGTGTGTGTGTGTGTGCTGTGAGGGAGAGAAAGCACGGGTGAGGGGTCTGACAAAGGAATGTCTGAGTGAAATGAATGCCTAAATCTGCCCATCAATAAGCAGCTTGGGCCTGTGCCACGAGGGCCGCATGCCTCCCTGCAGATGCAGCTCCACTTAAAAAAAAAAAAAAAAAAAAAAAAAAAAGAGATACATCTGGATCTCAAATCGCGAGCGTGAGCGTGTGAATGTGTGTGCGTGCGTGCGTGCGTGCGTGCCACATGCAACTTGGTGCTCCTTCCAACAAGGATTAAACTCTCAGACATAGACTCATCTAATCACTGGTGGCCCAAATGGAGAGAGAAAATCCAATCCCCTCCCAACAAAGTGTGATCACAAATACAGAAGCAAATGTGCACCACGGAGCATGACTGGATGAAGAGCTTCCCCTCTTTCAGGCCTGTGGCTTGTGCTATTTAAAGGATCAGTTCGTCCAAATTGCTAAAGAATATATATGTTTTCCTCCAGAATGTGGTTTTATTTGAGCACCAGTGCAACAATGTAAAAATGCTCCATTAATTTTAATAAAGAGCTTCGATATATTTGCTATGTAAAGATACAGTGGTGTGATGGTGTCCTGAGCTCAGTATGAAGTCACAGTCCCTGTGTGTGTCTGTGTGTGTATGTGTGTGTGTGTGTGTGTGTGTGTGTGTGTGTGTGTGTGTGTGTGTGTGTGTGTGTGTGTGTGCATGTTGTAATCTGACCCGGCCTCGGGTTAGAGCGTGTGAGCTACGAGCTGCTGAAGAGCTTCACCTTATCTCAGAGCTGGATTTGGGGGTCAGGTGGGGGTGGTGGTGGGAGTCGGGGGTATCAAAAAATTACTGAGCATTAAATTTATTACGGCCGACTGTTTCTGACGCAGTGGTGTGCAGGAGCCTCTGAACGTGAACAAAATCAGAATCTGTCTCAGCTTAATAAAATGACTTTGAAAACACCAAATAAATTTTTGTAAAATATGAAGAATAGTAAAATATCACTTCCATGAGTCTGTTCAGTCAGGCAGTGACGGATCACAGCCAGTAAACTTGTCATTTCGTCCTCACAGCTGTGGTGAGGGTCAAGCTGCATGCAGCACGTACAGTTTTTATGAACTTTATGTTCATTATAATGTTGATTAATGTTGAAGCGGTGTTCTTCTGCTTCAACAATTATTATAGCAACCAGATAATACGCTAAAGAGGTCAGCTTTTGAGCCAACAATGTGTTACATATTTGCCTGAAATAGACTGTGACCAATGTGTTTGGATGGTATGGCCAAAATAGTCCTCACCACATCACACTATCTAACATTACAAAGGCTGACATCTTTACCCACCCAATGTTTAACCCAAGTCTGCGCTCATATATGCACATATTAAATTAATCTGAATTTGATAGTTTTTATTTTATAGTTATTATTAAGTACTTTATGTGTGTGTGGTTTGGAAAACTGTAACTCTTTGGGCCTTGAACATTGATTTAACTGAAGCCATCCAAGACATTTATAGGGAAATCTCTGCTAATGACTCATCTCAAATTTTGTTATTGCTTTTTGTAAATGTTGACAAGGAAAAAAGTTTGGGAACCACTGATTTAATCTTCAATGATGAATTGAATTTTATAAGCCAATCACACTTTTTCACAATGTAAAATCTGAATAAGTAACTACAGCTTTAAAAGGAGGAGGAAAACAATATTTCCCTCAGAAATGCAGTGGAGTGAAAGTAAAAAAAAAAAGTAGCATAAAAAAGCTTTTATTTATCTTTCACCACTGCCTCTATAAGGTCCATTCATGCAAACAGTATAGATGAGTTTTCAATTTCAATATAATGGAGGTAAATCGATTTTTGTTGTTGGTGCTCACATAATTTTTGTTATCTGGGGCATTTTATTGGAATTTTAAAATAGACATTACAAGCACACACACGTGACAAATATCTGGTGATGAAGCACAAGCACCTGTACTAATGTCTGTACTTGTAAATGGAAAGTATCAAAGCTGTGCTTGAAAGAGACAAACCAATGAAAGGAAAAAATAATTAAAGATACGCAGGATAATAACCAAACAATAGCACACTTCCACACTTCACTAAAAGTGAAGAAGGGCATTGGAAATGTAACAGGGACTTTGAATCATTAGGACCTCCTGTGTTGGTGCTTACATCATTGAAAAACAAAATAATAGTTTAAAAAGATTATGAAAACTGCAGAAAATTAAACCAGAACTATCTGCATAATATGAGATGATATATTTTCCTGTAATAAAAGAAAAATAACCTGTGAAGCAGGTTTAAATTCATGAACAAAATCATGATAACTCGACCAAAGTTATGTTGCCTGACAGGAGAAGATAACAACAACAACAACAACAACAACAACACAGGGATCTTGCTGATAAATTCAAGAATATATAGTGCCTGTATAGCATAGACGGATCGAAATGGTCAAAAAAGACAAATGTTTATGGTTAGATGCAGTGGCAACACAGCTCATCTATCATTCATGCCAATAGAGCTCTGTGAATTGAAGTGAAATTAAGAGAAATATTGAGGGGAGGGAAAGGAGAGGGAGATGGAGCAGATCTGGCTTGGCTTTGATTGAATTCTGCACAGACAGTGGCCAGATACACCTGGGTTCCTCTGTTCATCTGAATCCGGATATTAACCCTGAATATAAAACATCAGAAGCCTGAAAAGCTGCCTCCAGTGTTTCCGAGATAAGGTGGAGCTCCTTCAGACGCCGTTCAGATTTTCGATTCTTTTTTTCTTTTTTCTACAAAGGTGCTGCCTTCTGCGAGCCGTAGTGACCTCCCACATGATTATATGCAGGGGAGAGAGGAGTGTAAACAGCAGCGAGCTAAAGTCAGGGTCCCACGTTATTTTACAGTACACCAATAAGATGTCAGAACCTGTACTTTGTATGAAATTAGACAAAAACTAGAGATAAAATGTTTTTTTTATAGACCCTTATTCAACTTTAGTAGATGGTAACTGGGGTCTGTAAACTAAAGTGCCTACAGTATTACAGTAAGTCTGTGCAGTCAGCCATAGACAAAATATTTCTCTACCTCTATAATTTTGGCCTTTACCTGGTTGATTTGCTTCACAAATGCCAAAGCAGCAGCAGCAGCAGCAGCAGTAGTAGTAGTAGTAGTAGTAGTAGTAGTGGTGGTAGTAGTGGTAGATGTGATTTCACTTTAGTTTGCAGTACAGTTTTATTGTGATTTGTACAAAATTACCCTGTAATAAAATCTACTAACGATCTGACAGTGGGAAAAAATAAACTTCAGTTTACGGTACAGTTCTGTTGTAACATGTCCACGATCACCTTCTAATGAGGTCTGATTGAGGTCAAACAGTGGGAAACAAAACACTTTAGTTTACTGTGCAGTTTTATTGTAATGGGTCTAACAGTGGGAAGCAATACACTTTAGTCAACGGTACAGTTCTGTTGTAATTTGTCCCAAACTACCCTCGAATAAAGTCTTATAACGGTTTAACAGTGGGAAGCAATACACTTTAGTTTGTTGTACAGTTTTATTGAAATGGGTCTAACAGTGGGAAATAAAAAACTTTAGTTTACTGTGCAGTTCTGTTTTCATTAGTCCCAAGTTAACCTCTAATAAAGTCTAATAAAGGTCTAACAGTGGGAAATAATACACTTTAGTTTACAGTGCAGTTCTGTTAATGTACCTCAAATTACCCCCAATTTAAGTCTAATTATAGTCTAATAAAAGGTCTAATAATGTCTAATAAAGAACATGTCTGTTTTTTGTCCAGTTTCACACAAAGTAAGACTGTTATGTCTTACTGGTGTACTGTAAACTAAAGTGCAACCAAAATCAGACACAAGGGTCTCACTCAGTTACAAAAGCATTTTAGTATCATTCCAGTAAGTGTGTTTTTTTCACGCTGTCTGGGTGAAATGTGACTGTTAGTGCATGTAAAGTGGTCTAACACGCACTTAAGAATACGTGTCCATCAACTGCAGGGAAATGAATGTTAACAAATTCAGACAGAGACACTTCCCACTGAGGCGTCCCCACCTACACAGCTAAAGTCTAAAGCAGATATGATTACTTTGCCTCACAGAGCTACTCGGAGCTGTCATTGTTGATGTACACCAATTAGTTCACAAACCGACTGGATCATTAAGATGTTGTTTTCACTCCTGCTGCACTGTTGTTGACATCCTTCACTTCCAAATTTCATTCCACTCAACAAAAAGCTAATTACCGAATGCTTCATACTTTATTTCAACGTTTTCTATATAGAAGAAGTGACGTTGGTGGTAGAATATTGACTTTCGGGTATTTAAAGTTCTTATAAGTTTTACTGCAGACATTTTATAAAACAGATCATTAAGGGGAACCAAAACAACAGCCATTTCCACACAACCCTTAAAAATCAATAGCAAAGCAGCACTGCAGCACCTATAATCACACTTTATCTTCATAACAGTTTGTAAGGACTGAAAACACACCGTTCACTGTGGCAATGCACCGTGTTCCCTTCTAAGAATAACTTTACCGAAATCAGAATAGGTATCCGCTGCAAGTGTACTCTGAGAACTTTTTCATTTTTCATGCATGCAAAAGCATCCAATGACAAGTGCACATGACTGTGACATCCAGAATCCATTATTATTTAGCAACTGATTAATTTATGCATTTTTAAAATCAATTAATTACTGCAAAGAAGGAAGGAAATGTGGCCTTTCACGTGGGGAATGAAAAGGATTGTGATGCATCTTTGCTGGAGCTCTTTTCTATTGGAATAAATGGGAGTGGGTGAGCCTGAATGATTTGGCAAAAATGCAAAAGAAAATCTGTCACTGTGACGAAATTTAATAACATTACTTTTTCCGCTCCATTTATTTCTATAGAATAGATTTCTATTCCTGTGTATTATACATAGAGTAATAGAACTAACAGAGTCAGGATGCTGCTATTGTGCATGTTGAAAAACCAAACACTAAATGGAACTGGACCTTGCCTTTTTTTTTGTTGTTGTTGTTGTTGTTGTTGTTGTTGTTGTTGTTGTTGACCACCAAACAGTTTTGTACAAAATTATCTTTGGAATCATTTTTCGCAACTGGTGTTCAGTAATGTTAGCTTAGTTCTTTGCAGCGCTTTTTGAAGAACAGACTTTTCATATTTTGGGGTTGTTGGAAGGTATCAAGTATCCTCAAGTCAAAATGCTCAAGTCACTAGTCATTGTCACCACACTTGAGTAGATAAGCCTTCTCATTCTTACAGTATAATCCTGAATCAACTCAATAGGCCTATATAAAGTATATATATCAAACACAAGTACTGTCTCATGAAGACGAAATGATAATAAACACTGATTACCGCTCGTGGATTGCCCTTACTGTGACTTCCTGTTACAGGAAGTGTCACTTCCTACTCAATATCACTTCCCACAATTACATCTCATTATACAGTCCCCTCTTCCTGACTGATTTGTCTGTCTGCAGCACTACAGTGGTGCAATTATGATACCTGCAAACACCGAGAAAATTACATCTATCTTTGCTGTGACATTCAGCGCGGCCAGTCATCAGATCAATAACTTCATAATGACGCCCTGTGAGGATTTTGATAGAACTATGGAGGATTAGACGTTCGCGCCCCCCCCCCGCCTCAGCCCCATCTCACCGATTCAGATGCCACAGAAAAACGCCGCAGTCATAATCCACATTCAGGTGCTGCAACATTACAGCCATTCCCACAGTTTTCTCAGATAAAAATCTCAACCTATACACCTGCTGCAACCCTGCTGTCGTTTCCACCCTGTTACATCATCGGCTCCATGTGTAAAACCTGAAAGAGAGGCTCCTGCCATTCGGTCATGCAACATTAATGAATGTAAACTTTTTTTAATGGATTGAGCTGCGTGTTTGTTTCTGTGTGTGTATTGTATAGGCTCGTGTGTGTGTGTGTGTGTGTGTGTATAGATGCTGTGAGGGAGGATGTGGATTATAGCTCTGCTACCTCTGGCTAATGAGCAGAAACCTTAATCCACACCTACCAGCAACTAATTCCTAACCTGACTCACCTCACACTCACTGTCAGACTAACACTGAGTGTGAGTGTGTCGATGGCAGCCTGACATAAGTTCATGAACAGTGTTATCACCTTAAATTGAGGTCAAACTGAGAGTAAAATTTAACTCCTAATGGATGGAAATTTACATTCATTTGCATTTTCTTTTGCAGATTTTCTCATTTAGA
Organism: Lutjanus erythropterus; assembly: GCF_056507025.1. NCBI lineage: Eukaryota > Metazoa > Chordata > Actinopteri > Lutjaniformes > Lutjanidae > Lutjanus > Lutjanus erythropterus. Next base: position 29,285,055 of record NC_139336.1, on the reverse strand, counting down.
TAGAAACCTAGCTACTGTTTCAAACATGATTTGGCATTTCTACATATTGCAATTTCTTGTTACTCCTCAGCCAACATATGCAACATATTAGCAGCCTGGACAATTTATTGGTCTATATCAGTAGGTGATTTGTTAATTTTTTGTAAAAAAGCTATACAGTTTAGAGGATACTACAGATCTAATGTGAAAATGACAGAAGTACTGGACTGAGAGAAAAACGTGCAATTATAAATCTGTCTGCTACTTTAGCATCATGGACAGTGACATGGATTTATCACACAGTTACTCTACTGATATTTCAGAGCCATGGTCCGGGCCATGGATTCTAACTTGCACAACCCTCAGACAGATAAAGGATCAATGCGTCGTGCAGAATAGACCTCAGTGGATATTTGATTAGCCAACCTCTCTGCCCCTGCAATCTCTCTGCTATTAGGTCCTAATAGCAAAAAATTTAAAGTAACCGTGCATTTTGGTCATTTTGGTGGATGGCATCCCCGCTTTATCCTCCCTCAAAATCACCTGCTGGGGCCAACAGGCTAAATCACAATCAACAGAAAGTATATATGAGCTTCTTGAAAAAGGAGAAACAACATTTTGTATTAACATTCATAAGCTAAGAGTGATGTGCTCCCAAGGGCGTCACTTCGGCTTGAAAAGTAGTGGGGACATAAGGGCTCAGATGAAAAAAACATTTTGTAAATGGGCCTCAAAATTCAAAGTAGATAATCCAGCAGGTCAGGAAAAAAATTTAAATAACGATGCATCAAAAAGGCACAGTCCTGACTTCTACAAAGTCAGTCAACAATAAGAAATACTCACAAAACAACATCAACAGAGTCCATCACATCCACAGCTGCAAGACTGTATCAGTCAACTGAGCAATATCCATTATCAGTGACCTAAAATATGAGTTAATGAGACTCATTCAACAAACTCACTGTATGTTTTCTTATTGTGCAAATAAGCAATTCTCAAAGCGTTCTCATTTGTTAGTATACGTTTCTTGGTTCAGGCTATTTTTCAGAACAACAAAATCTGCCATTTCAAATACACACCAATGGCTGCAGCGTTATTACAGTTTTTATTTCCTCACACAAAAAGTGAGGAGACTTTTGAGTCAGTTTAACTTCAAGGTGTAGCTCAAGTAACAAGTGTTGGGCCTCATGCAAGAACCAGTTGTGATAACAGATTTGTTCTTACGTTGTGAGTGATTTAGGAGAACTTGTGGTCCAGTCAGTCTGCTGTCTACTGAGGTTTTTCACTAATGACTGTATATTTCATTAGTTTGAAGTCTTTTTGAGTTTGAAAAACAAATTACACTTCATAATTAGGTCACCGTTATCCTATTCAACTACATTTCAAATTATAATATAATTGCAAATTGACACATAAAGTTGATCATTAATTTAATGATGTATTATTACCTGCTGTCAGGTATATTGGCTGTGTATCTGCTGATGCAGGTTAATAAAGCCGCCGGCCAGGTGAACATCCTCACTTATTCTGTCCTCGATCTCCGTGATCTCCTTGCAGTCACCCTTCGTCCTTGCTATGGCAAGGTGTTTTTTATTCTTTAAAGCCATTTTCATATCAAAACATGTCCTCTTTATTTCAGTTATAGCTCCCTTCTACAGTACCTGCAGTGAGTCTGCAGGTTCACAATTTGACCACCAGTCTAGTAGAGGCAAAAGACAACACAGCATTAAAAGGATTAAAAAAAATTGACTTGATTGTGGAATTCTGAGCTGTCGCCATAGACTAGGACCAACTAATCCAACTCAGCCTCGCGCCATGTGGCGTGGACCTCGGCCTGCAGACAGAAATGCACAAGAGGATGAGAGACAGCAGTGTTTGCTGCATGTGGCTTAAACAACCAAGTGAGTGAGGCACGTTCAAACACACCTGCCTTCAATCAGCACCTGCATCATAGCCATTGGCCCACAGAAAGGTGAAGTCACTCCACCCAACACACAGATGACACCACTGCACACAGTAAACCACTCCCAATCAGTGCCAATACAGGTCTGCCCTCTTACACAGCGACAGCCCAACCCTCAGGTAATACAGCATTAACAGCTCTCAGTTTTCCCGTTTCTTTGTTTTATCAGGTCCCTTAATTCCACCGCTGAGGCAGTTAAAATGACAGATTTTCCTCCACGGATCTCTGAAAGCAGGACATCAAACCCCAAACTCGTAAAGTTCGTCTTTATGCTCTTTGATGCCGTTTTCATGAATGAACACTCCCTAGCATATGGAGCAGGAAGCATTACCTTATATGGTATCACTGGGGCATTAATTATACAATATGCAAGTCTCTTGCACGTGCACTTGGATCATTTGCAAAGGTAACCGAAGTTACAGGTGTTTGCTGATTCTGGCCTGCAACCAAAAATAATAAGAGAAATTTAAGATAAGAATATGAAAATGTTCTCACATGTGTCCCATTGTCTTCATGCAGAAATCACACAAATACTAGAACAAGCCAACACACAGGGAAACATCCACACCCTTGCTCAGAAACTTCACACACACACAAAGACACACACTCACTGGGGAGCTGCAGGATGTGTTGGTCCATGTGAGAACCCTGTACAAGTTATCATATCGTTCAGCCAAAAGGACATCCTCTTTGAAAAGCCCCGCTCACAGACACACCGTTTTATTTGTCCTTATAATTTCGGCTTACCGCAGCTGACAAGTGTGATGTCCTTTTATACACCGGCTGAGGGGGGAGAGAAAGTGCTGACATGGACACTTGTCCCATGAATTTCGTGCCAGCGGCGAGAATCTGCTGACACCGCCAACTGTCTCAGGAAGAAATCTCAACAAAGAAGTGAAATTAAATGCCGACAACTTCTTCTGTGCTTCCTGGAGTTACGCCCCGGCTTTAATATTTCATACCTGCTTCCATATCTTTCTATTGACAACTGTGACCTTACTAGAACCTGGTTCAAGGAATGAAGGGAAAGCACAACATAAAATGTCCTTTCATGGACTGTGACTTTACCACTGGTTATTCCTCGTCTTTGTAAAGAGCCCTTTAATTATCCTGGAGTTATAGAGAGTAAATTTGATAATTCAGATATTCTGCTTTTGCCTTAATTAACACCAGTTAATTGTTCTAAACTGCATGTTTACAAATGATACAGTCATTTATTCTTCATTTTCACTTCCTCAAATTTACCACAAATTGGTCTGCTGGCAACAGATCATATTCTTGGCAATGACTCCTTACTTCCCAAATGTTATGTATAATATGACATTCATTCTGTATCTTATATAGACAAAAATGTCTTTGCTCAGAAGCTTTTTGGCAACACTTTATTTGTAGGGACAACTTGACATTATAAAACTTGTGTTTTAAACATTTTGGACTACTACAATGGACTTGTCATAAACATGTCATTAAATGTTGTAAGGCCAGTTTGAGCTCACATTTACCTGCTAGATAGACAGATAGCGGTTAGCTTGTTAACTTGTTGCTAAAGTAGGCTAACTGCTGTCTATATCTGTAGCTGGCATTAGCTAGTTAGTTTGATTAACCAAGGAGCTACCTGCCAAGTTAGCTGACTGAGCCCTCAAATAAAGTTTTACTATTAAATTTGTATTTTGGACTTGTCAGAAAAATGTCATTATGTTTTATTGCACTGTAAAATGGCTTCGCAACAGTGTCATGACTAATTTCCTGGTTTCAGCTAAAGCGGTATCATGTGGACTTGTCATAAACATGTCATTAAATGTTACAAGGTTAGGCTGAATAAAGGACCCGGTGATGTAGCATACAGCTAGCTAGTTAGCTAGTTTACTTGTTGCTGATGTAGGCTAACTGCTGTCTACTGTTTTCTGTAGCTGGCGTTAGCTAGCTTGGTTAGCCATGGAGCTAACTGCCAAATTACCTTAGTGAGCTGAGAGGTGCCAGGAGTCAAACCTCGCTAGAAAGCTACCTCAGTACTGTATTTCTTGTCAAACTGGCTACAGTCTGTTTTAGATGCTGTGTTCGGACTTGATTAAAAAATGACATAACTGACCAAATGTATAATTGTTCCATTTCAACATTGCAATGACAGTCTTATGCACACACCTTCAAATAAAGTGTTAGCTTTTTTTGTCTCTCTGAGAAACTACAGGCGACGTATCTTATATTTCAACGTGATTCTATTTTTTTTATTTATTACTCAAATGTTTGATATTAAAACATATTGCGACATCAGAGACAGAATTAAAGATCAGGACACAGAACATTACCCAGATCTGGATGAAGTGAAACAAACAAGTCGTGTGAGGGAACTGGCCAGACAAAGAAAAATATGGGTCACTATGCTGCCTGGAGTCTTGGATTCGATTCCTGAAAAATCTGACCTAAAGGAAAAATTCACCCAAAATGAAAATTTATAAATACTGGGGCAGTCACAGGCATTCGCATTTCCAAAAACAATTGCCAGTTTTGAGTAGAAATAAAGACAATATAGAATTTAAAGAAAATAATTATAACAGCATTATGATTCATGAAACCAATGGACAGGTTTTTAAAATCCCCTCTGTGGGATTTCAGACGACCACAGCCCAGTGTTTGTTGTGGTTTCCCCCCTCAGGATGCTGCCTGCTTTTCATTTATTTCTCATGATTGCATGACAGCCTTGGTGGAGAGATGAAGCGTGACCTTGGAGAGACTGTGGCACCTTGTAGCGCTGTGGGTGCAGCACAGACATCCTCTTTATGTACTGTATCCCCCTCATATGATGCTGCAATGTTACAAATTCATGATTTTAAAAGGAAATGTACAATGCTATACCCGCAGTACTGTCCCTTGTGTTTACTGAGAGCTCACAAGGCTGTTATCAAATAGAACTTGGAGGGAAGAACTCATCTCAGATCTCACCAAGACATAGCCCTCAGAGGCTTGTGTGGATAGTAAAATATGCTGAATGTACATACATATATCTGTCTGTACCTGTAGACATATATCTGCTTTGGACCCACTGACCCCCATGAGATGGCTGTTCATGCCGTTACGGATCCCCCACCATGTTTAAATGTTGGCAGCTGTCTCTATTTCTGACAACTGCATTTGGCATTTGAGTGCTGAATAGTTGTGCTGTTTTACAGTCCACCCCTTTGGTCCACACTGAAATATTTCAACTAATACTGGATGGATCGCCACAACATATTGTTCAGACGTTCATAGTTTTAACTATTTAAATAACGCCAACATCAGATCAAAATTTAAATGCATTCATTTCTTTGGTTTGTGACTCAATACTAGTAAAACCAGCCACATTAACATTAGTCTCAGCTTGACTTTGTTTTCAATGCTAATTAGCAAATGTTAGCATGCTAACCATAGCACCATCGAACCGACTCGTAAACCACCAGTTAGATCCAGTCAGGATAGAGACATAGGAAAGTGTATCCTCTCGTCCAAAAATGATCGCACCTGGAACACCATTAGCTACCTAACGTTGCTTAAAAATTCAGAGTTGGGCCTATTTTAAGTCTTACATCGCATGATACAACCAGACTAATATGACGTGTAGTTGTTGAATCCTGCCAAAAACAAAGACTTGAGGACGGAATATGAAAGAATATGAAGACGGAATATGAGGAGCTGAAGGAATAAGAGGTGGGAACTAGAGGTGATGTGGAGAGACCGAAGTGGTCCTCTTGGTGATGGGCTGGTATCTTAATGTTGGGATAATGGAAACCTTCAAGAACCTTCCTTGTGATAGAAAGCTAGAACATGTAAACTTTGAGAGCTTTTTTTTATATATTTGTATGCTAGATATCCATTAAGTGAACAGCAGGAGACAGGTCAGCGCTTTCAAGTATGTTCCCAGACTCAAGTGCATCCATTTGCAACCTGGGCTTTAGTTGCCAAAAGCAAAATTCTAACTCTGTCCAATTAGTCAATGGAGATGTTGATGTCTTGGTGCTTTTGGGAATGTCAGCCCTTCATGTGTGAGCTTGAAGAGGCAGCAATAGAATTGGTCAGGAAGAGAAGCCAAGTGCAAAATTCAAATGTTTCTCAGTGATTCAGGTGTGATTGTTAGCTATGCATGTTGGTGTCTTGTTTGTCTCTCTCCTGCTCTCTAAACTCTGCCTGTATTAGTCGAGATGCTTTTAACGGGGGGCTGACAGCAAAATGGATTAAATGGGGTTTGCTGACGGAATACATATCAAATCTGCGGGCATGCAATTGTGGGCTGCGGCATTTGCAAGGCTTATGACTTCTGCTGAGGCTGTGGATCCATCATGCCTTGCCCGCTCTCCTCTTCTCCTCGCTATTCAGACGTGGAGGAAGAGAGAGAAGGAGAGATGCGAGAGGGAAAAGGGAAAGAGCTCTTGATCACCTGCTTTGTCTGAAGTGAGTCACCTTGCAAATATATGAATAGCAAATGCAGGAAAAGTAATCTGGTGGCGCTCTGGTACATCCTCCTATTTGCATACCTGCCAGCCCCTGTAGTTAGCTCCTGCATCTCAGGACTTGGCACCTCAAATACGCAACGGCATGCATATATTTCTCCCTTTTTTCTATAACTGTGTCTCTTTTTTTTCTTATCTTGCCTTCCTTTGTCTCCTTCTCACTCCTGTCCATCTTTTCCTCTCCTCTATTTGCTTATTCGCCCCCCCCCTCCCACTCCACCCCACCACCTCACTCATCCTCTTCCCTGTGTCTCCCTCAGACATCAGGGTGTATTTCCCCCCCGGCAGGATGCATGACAGGGGAGCAGGTGGAACGGAGAGCAAATGACAAATCTCTCCCTCCGTCCCCTCCCTCCATCTCTCTCTTTCTCTCCATCTCACCCACTGTCCTGCCAGAGGCCCTCCTCACTCAGCCTTCCTCCCTCCTTCAGCACCTTCCCATCCTATCTGACCACATTGATATTCAAATCTGCCCAGGCGGCATTCCACCTTCTCTCGCCGCCGTGAAGGTCTCGCCAAAACCACCAAGGGAGAAAGAAGGTGGGCAAATGTCCCCACCCTGATTCTTAATCCACAGCTAGACATGCAAAAATGGCAGGGTGTACGCTGTAGGTGGAGCTCTGCAGCACTCATGTACAGATACAGATCACTGAGAGAACATCACCTAAAGGTAGTTCAAAAAGACTGTGAGACTACACTCTTAGAAATAAAAGTGCTAAGTGCTCTTCTTTGGCTTGTACCCATAGGAGAACCATTTTTGGTTCCTGGTAAAACCATCTGGAACCTTTTCAGAGAGTTCTGCCTTAAACCCAACATAAAGGGTTATACCTAGAACCATCTGTGAGAGGTTTCACCCAGAACACCCTATGAGAGGATTTAGAGAGAACCCTTCTGTGGTGTAATGGTTCCACCCAGAACCTCCTCCAGATCTGTTCCATCTTGTAAGGGTGCTAACAAGAGCCCAGAACCTTTTCATATTCCAAGGGCTTTATCTAGACCCCACCCATGTGGTTTTACCAAGAACATTTTTAAATTCAAAGGGTTTATCTAGAACATAGCCAAGTGGTTCAACCGCGAACCTTTTTATACTCCAAGGCGTTTATCTAGAACCCATTAAGGCGGTCTGCCGAGAACCTTTTTAGATTCCAAGGGTTTTATCTAGAACTCACCCCAGGTGGTTTCACCAAGAACTTTTTGATATTTCAAGGGTTTTATCCAGAACATACCCAAGTGGTTCTACTGGGAATTTATTTTTTTTTTAATTCCAAGGCTTTCATCTAGAACCCACTGAGGTGGTCTACTGAGAACCTTTAGATTACAAGAGTTTTATCTAGTTTTATCTAGAACCACAGCCCTTCAGGAAGAACTCTTATGGAACCCTTACGTCTTATTTCTGATCAGATAGGAAGATTATGTGTTCATGTTTCTATATGCACCAGCTTCTGAAAGACGCACGTCCCCACAGAGAAGAAGATTGTGAGAAAAGACTGTTTGTCCATCCGTCTGTTGTTTTTATTGACATGGTCCCACATGACATGCGAGTGGAGCCAAAGTCTCACATCTGGCCATGAGCTATCATTATCTTTGCCTTCTCCTCTCTGATGAATCTGCCCCTGCTCCTTGCTGAGGAGCTGGGCTTTATTTAATGGGCTCTTTCAGCCGTGGTTTGCTTGGCGGAAGCCTCTTACAAACCCATTTAAAGAAGGGTCTATGGATTTCATGGCTCCCCGGGCGCTCTCTCCTTCTTTCAATAAGGTGAAGTCCAAGGCTTTATCCATCCGTCAATGGGCCAGGGGAACGGTGGATGCAGCAGTTTTTAATCCCAGAGATGCCACTGTCCACTGTATGCTTGGCTGTTCCCTGATAGGAGGGCCTCTTCGTGCAGCTCTCACCTGGGGACTTTTTAGTTCCTGTGGCAGAGCAGATTTATTGTTACATAGACGGGGATAAAGACACCTTGGATGCCGACTGCAGATAGAAAGATGGAGGGAGAGACGGACACGAGCAGATTCAGATAGTCCTGAAGTAGACACTGTGAGAGACATATTCAAATACATTGACATGCATAGCACCTTTTATTCATAACATGCAGCTCAAAGTACTTTCCTGCTGATGGCTTTGTGAAGCTGTATTGCTTCAGCCGGGAGATCTGTGCAAGCTGCACATTCGCTCTGTTACTTATGTTTACTATGTTATATTCAGTATGTCCAATAAATAATCAAACCAAAATCACAAAATGTCAAGAAAATAAATATTCCTTGTCCTATTTTCCTTATTAAACAGAAAAATACCACCATGCACCCTCTGAATTCAAAATTCTCCAGTTTAAATACTGTGTTAGCTTATCATAAAACATACTTCATTTGCACTCAACAGAAAATAAAACTCACCAAAACCATCTCTTCTGGTCTTTCCACTGTTCGTGCAATCATTAACTCTGGTTTGGTAGAAATAAATCCTTAGTTCGCCGAGTTAGATGTGAAAATATTCTGGCTCTACAGGCTGTTTTCCTCTCACTTGCTCTTCAGCTCAGTGGGTGTGTGCAGTGGCTCTTCATTGTTCAGACCATTAAATTTGCAAAATTAAGTCAGAAGAATTGATAGTACAGTAGCCCAATCATTGTACTTAGGCACAGGGTTGCTTTGAGTTAAATGCTAACATCATAATGCTAACATGCTTACACTAACATTTTGGCGCTAAACACATATAATGTTTACCATGTTTACCATTTTAGTTTTGTGTTTTAGCATGCTAACATTTACTAAATAGTATTAAATGCAAAGCTGAGGCTGATGACATTGTCATTATCATTATTATTTTACCTGCTGATATCGCTATATAAATAATGAATCACTACCAAAATTCATAGCTCTCTCCAATACATTTTCACATATTTCAGTCTGGATCAAAGTGATGGATCAACAGACTGATGACAGACAGCTGCCCAAAAGCAAAGCACAAACATTTTGATCGCCCCCTGGAGGCCGGTTGCAGCAGATCAAAAACCCTCTACTCTCCATGTTAGTAGATGGGACATGGACCAAACTAAAAAATCAAAGTACATATCAAATACATTTTTACCAAAAGAAAGTTTCTGTCATTTTAGGAAGTTCTTATCATGCTAATGTTTGTTCATGTTCTGATAAGTTTGGCTTTAATTAGTTACTTGATGCAATAAAAGGTTGGTTTCAGGTCATGTTTGACACCTTAGCCCTGCTCTCATATGAGTCCACTGGCTGTATGGGTGGGACCTAAATACTGTGGCTACAACCTTGATCACTACTCTGCAGACAGACGCTCGTGTTCAGGATATTTTACTGTGATTTTTGTACAGTGAGAGGAAGCTGAGATGCATTGTACACAAAGAAGAACACTTACACTCAATAAAATTGTTGCAAACAAACTATGTTCCCTCACTTGACTCAAAATGAGTTTGTTTGAGGTGCTTCTTGGATAGGGACACAGTGTTTGTGCAAGTGGTAACATAAACTTGCAAAGCCCAGAATTAATGGAGAAGAAACATGACAATATCGAGGAATAAAATGTAGTTTGAGAAAACGTGCATCCTCGCATCATCTCTTCTTTCTATTATACTAAACACAACATGCTCAGACGTTTATTATGCCCTATTCCATTGCTGTTTACAGCAATAAACAGAAAAGATGGCCTTAGCTTTTATAACATTAGAGTGCCATTTATTACTGCCCATTCATTTGGCCATCTTTCTCCGCCTCAGCCACTGGCATACAAATGAAAGGCTTAGTAGGTGAGGAGCGATCGATGTATGATTTGGTTAGTTAGAAGCAAATAAAATGTGGCCATTTTTGCCCTTTGATAAATCAAGAGCGGGAGACATCCACACCTCACTCAGAAATAAAAGTATTTTCTATTCTCAGTCTCTTGACTGCGCCCCAGAGAATTGCAGGGCAGTGGTTAATGGCATTATCAGAGGCAATCACTTCACTGAGGTCAGAGAATGAGGACTTGAAAGCAATAAAAAGCCCCACAATGAGAAATTATCCCCCAGCACACACTCAGAGACACACACATGTGCGCACACTATGGTATTTTTGCTGGAAAAACATATGCTAAAGCACTTTATTATGAATAAAACAATATTCTGCAGGGAACAGGGTCTTTGCATGTTGCATTACATATATTTTCAACCGCAGAGAACTGAATACAGCAGATGAAAGATAGAAACAAAAGACTAGTAAGTGCTATTCATTTTTAGCCCTATGCAGCATGACTGTAGATGGTAATGTTGGTCAGCTGGTTGGTCTGTTGGTCTACCACATTAGTCCTGACTGAAATATCTCAACAACAATACTTCTGTTGTAGTATAGCTGGATACTACTATGTCATGACATTTTGTATATATTCATGGTTCTCAGAGGATGAATCAAAATGAATTTGGTGATCCCCCGATTTTTCCTCTTGCATCACCATGAAGTTTACTTCTTTTGTGTTTCAATCATCATTGGATGGATTGCCATGAAATTTGTTTTGTTGACGCTCATGCTTCAAAGACTACGAATCCTAAGAAGGTAGGTGATCTCCTGAATATTTCTGTAGTGCCATCATTAGGTTGAAATTTGTGGTTGTGAGTGAAATATCTTGCCGTGATAAAATTAAAATTCTAATTTATCCAGTACTTTGGTTCATACCTGCAAAACTAACATTCCTTTTAGTTTTAGTTGTACTTTATTTTTAGTGCTAATGAGCAAAAATTAGCATACCAACAAGCAAATCATGTTAGCCTTCGAGAGCCACTAGCGTGTTTTTCGTTCGCTTCAAATGGGGTCAGCTTTACCTGATGTATTCACGTTTTTCGAAGTTAAAGTTTTCTGACAGCTCTGAGTTCTCAAGAGGTGATGTTTCTTTTTAACTTTATAATGTGTCTGAGGAAGATGTTGATATTCCAGCTTCATCTTTTCATCATTCATTTGTATTTTCTGCATTACATTACCTGCTTGTTAGTTTGCTAAATTGTTTGCCTCTGTGGCTTCTAGATGCCGACAGTTTTGGTGTCCATGTTGCTGTTGCCTAGCAGCGGTCTTCTTGAGATTCATTCACTTAAATGCAAAGCATACTGTGTGCCAGACTTCTCATGTCCTAACCACCAGCTCATGAGCCCCATTTGAAGGATGCAAACTCTGACAAATCCACATGAGAGGGACACCTTATGAGAATAGCAGAGCCTGGATCTATCATCCTTCCTGCAGGTAAATTACATAAAACTTTAACATTCAGTCTCCAATTTCAATTTGTCCAATTCTTTGGTCAATGAAAACTACTAACACTCTCATCAGCATCAGCTAGTTTGTGTTTAGTGCTAACTAGCAAATGCTAGCATTCCAATATGCTAAACTAAGACTGTGAACCTGGTGACCATTATGCCTAATATTATACCTAGCTAAACATCAGCATACTACCGTTGCCACTGAGACCTGTTTGTTAGCATTTAGCTCAAACTTCGTGGCCCTACAGATTTTCAGAGCCAATAACGTGGCTGTAGACTCTTGGTCTTGCCAAAATAAATATTAGCATATTTCAGCATGTTGTTGAAGACTAACCGGTTGATTCCACCAAGCATGGCACATCTGTGCCACAGTTTGGATCCATCCATTGCACGACTGCAAGCCCCACCAGCAGCATTTCAGAAGCATTTCAGCAGAGGAACATTTTTCCCGCCTGATTATGTTGACCTGCTCAGATTTAGTTGATTAGGTCCTCATTACTTGCTGTTTGTGCTTCTACCATAAATAAGCAGGCTACGTGGTTAGATAATTTCTTTGCTGTCTGTCTTTATGATCGTCAGTCTGCACGGGGTCTTTTATTTTGAAAATTTACCAGCTTCTCCCTGCCTGACTTCCTGCCCATTTGATCTGCTCTGTGCTAATTGACGCAGCGTCCATCAAAAGTAGACCCGGCACATATTTGAAGCGGAGCAGCTTCTGGGACACGCCGAGATGCTGCTGGTGGAATCACATGCATTGTGTAGGATGGCTGCGATCAGCTCTGGCTGACGTGGCGTAGCCATAATGTGACGCAGCCACGCCTGATGTAATTTAGCCATAATGCTGTGTCTGAATTTCCGTACTAACATGCTATATATTGCTCTAAAATAGATATTTAGAAAGTCAGAAACCTTAGTAAGAAACCAATAATACTCAAGGTGGATACTATTTTAAGGGAAAAATTACAGTACATCAGCACTGGAAATAAATATGTAAAGAAAAATAATCCCACAATGCAATGGGCGGTGTCTACAACAACACATGGCACATAACAGACGGTGGTAGACAGAGAACAAGGCAGCTCTGGCATAACATGAATAACATTTCAATTTAAATGCAAGTAAGATTACACTACCCTAGGTGTGATATATTTTCTACATCAGTTAATTGTTGGCCCGGGTTACCATGGTTGCACATCTTCAACTGGCAAGGAGGCTCTCAGGAAGCGACATGATACGCACAGAGCATCGTGTCTGAAAAGATACACACTACTGTTTATTTACACAAATGTGATTTTGGATGCAGCGCGATTTAATTTTAAAATATAGGGCCAATGCGATAGCACTAACATTAACTCTTATTAATGTCTGTAATTTGATCTTGAATTTATAATACCGAGAACTGACTTGTTGATGATCTGAGGAAAATGAAAAGCAGCATATCCAGACATACCCATCTGTCTGCCTGCAGTCACAGAGTACAGATCGCTCCTACACACCATCAGTACCATCAGCACCAGTGGAGCAGTCAGAGCCAGTCAGCCATGAGGGAGTCGAGGGATAAACAGGAGTGGCAGAGCAATCCCTCAGCCCTTTAGAAAGGTGATACATCCACTGACACCATCTACAGATTAGAATATGATAGTCAAATGAGCTGTGAAAAGGTTATGCAAATCACCGGGCAGCAGTTTGCTGGCAGCGTGACGCCATGCTGGTTCTGTCATGTTTGGGCCCTTCCTTTCACATCAGGGAGATTTTCTTACAAACTGCACCTACGGCTGTATCAAAGGTTCAAATGTTAAAATTTCTTCTTGCGTATGTGAATAAATGGCTTTACATTTGTTAGGTGCTGATTGAAGTAAGCGAAAATGCATATTTTGTCTAGTTCCGCTGAAGGTCGGCGGAAAAGACCTGTAATGTTTTTGAGTTGTCTTCTGATAAAACAATATATAACAATTTGCTCTTAATAACTAAAGATGCTCTGTAAATATGATGATTAGGAACAATTTTAGTATTCATTTTTTAAGGGAAGCGGCAGTGTCTTTAAATCTTGAAAGTAAAAATAAAATGCTCTCTCTCAGTCTCTTTGCTTTGTCTGCCATCACAACTTGTTGTGTTGCACAAAACATATAAAGTGCTCTTATCCAAAGAAGCATTTTAAGTTTAGCCTGCTGAAAATTGCATTCAGATTACACAGCAGGTATACGTATTGTTCAGTGTGCTATTTTGATATGTACTGTAAGTGCACTGTAATGATTGTACTGCTTGTTCTCTTTTGATTTGGAAGAAAATTTCACATGAAATTGCGTGTAGTACAAAAATCCAGCTAAAAAAAAAAAAAAAGCTCAGAGGACAACTCACATACTGCTTTTTGTAGAACATCTGTCCACACTTTATTTATCAGTACACGAATAAGATGTTAACAAGCTGTACTTTGTATTAAATTAGACAAAAACTAGAAATAATATGTTCTACATTAGAGAGTATTAAATCCTTATGAGAGTTTGTTAGAGAATAATTAGGGACACATTACTCTACTTTATTAGATGATAAGTAGAGACACATTATAACAGAACTGGACTGTTAACTAAAGTGCACAGTTTGAACTTCATTAGCCTTTATTAGATTGTAATTAGGGACCAAGAACATCAGAACTGTACTGTAAACTAAAGTGTATTACTTTCCACAGTTGAACACTTATTAGACTTTATTAAAGGGTATTTAGGATCACATTACAAAATAACTGTAAACTAAAGTGTATAATTTCCCACAGTTAGCTCCTATTGAGCTGTATTAGAGTGTAATTATGGACACATTACAACAGAACTGTACTGTGAACTAAAGTGTATTACTTTCCACAGTTGAACACTTATTAGACTTTATTAAATGGTATTTAGGATCACATTACAAAATAACTGTAAACTAAAGTGTATAATTTCCCACAGTTAGCTCCTATTGAGCTGTATTAGAGTGTAATTATGGACACATTACAACAGAACTGTACTGTGAACTAAAGTGAACTCATGTATCTGCTTCTATAGTTTTAGCCTTTACTTTGTAAATGTGTTTCACATCTGTTTTTGAAGCAACAGATATGTGATTTCACTCAGTTTACAATACAGTTCTGTAGTAATGTGTCCCAGATTACCCTCTAATAAAGTCTAATAAAAGTCCAACAGTGGAAGATAATATACTTTAGTTTACAGTAGAGTTTTCTTGTAATGTGTCCCAAATTAACCTCTAATGAGGTCTAATAAGAGTCTAATAAATGGTAATCTAATAAAGACACATAATTTCTATTTTGTAATCGAATTTGATGCAAAGTACATCTTGTTATGTCTTGTTAGTGTCCTTTAAAATATAGTGCAACCGAACACCTTTAAATTCTTTTAATTGTCTTCATTTGCATACTCCTGGTTCAGAGTCAGAGGGAGCTGGATCCAGCTGCAGTGAGAAGACATTATACAGGTCGCCAGTCTGCAGAGTAAACACTGACAAACACATACACTCCTTTGGGCCTCAAATTCACCTGATTTGCATCTCTGAACTGTTAGAAGACAGTTGAGCACACAGAGGAAAGCCATCTGAACACAAGGAAAAAACAAGCAAACATGCAAATGTCACACACACATCAGGCCAGATCCAAGTCTGTCTGCAACCGTTTCTGGTAATCCTGACAACACGAAGACATTTATGAACCATTTCTGACGAGTTAAAGGGCTTATCTAAATGAAATAGTAATTGAAGCATTAATAATTCATGATCATTTCTCCATTTAGGCACATGCCATGACAGTTTTCCTGGATGTAACATCTCTTTCTAGAAGTCCTTGAAGCCAGAAATAAAAGCAGCCACTGGTTTTATTTCTATTTTATGCACATTGTTATGCTTGGTTTTTTGTAATTCGAGTGATCCCTCATGCAGTATAGCTACAGCCAGTGCAATTTTTGGAGAAAAAGCTATTTCTGGGGATATGGTGTAGATACTGATGAAAGAAACAATAATATGCATTGCCATTTCTTTCATCATAATGTCATAGAAAAATCCATTTCAATTAAGAAGACCTGTCAAAATGCATCTCAAGAATCCCTTCTTTCTACTGTCGGTCTGTCAGAATTGAGCTGATGCATACAGATCATATGTATCTTTATGTGTTCATTTTCAATGTATAGTGCTGTTTGTGTTTTATGTGTAAGAGGGATGTCTAAGAGATAAAGAAAAAACACAGATGAAATCAGACTTGTAGGTGAAGATGCTATCAGGGCGACAATCATTTTATCTCCTCGTATCTCCCCTGTCCCCTCTCCACCGGCACACGGTTAGACCTCTGGTAATGTTTGCTGACCCATGCAGGACTCCGCTGTGTCTCAATTCCAGGCTTGGGAACTTTTCAAGGAGGTGCATTCGAGTTCACGTCCAGCATACAAGAGAGTATGCAGCATGAAAAGCTCAGAATTTTAATTCACATCTCAGTCGCTGCTCGTTTAATTGTTTTTATTTGCAAAATCTATTGAAATAACCACTTGAAGATGTTTGTTTTTAAATAGCAATAATATTTTCCAAGTGACATGGTGATAGATCACATGCAGTACCAACCTTTTTTTTTTTTAATTGAAAAATGAGTCAGACACAAACCTGCAATTTGATGTTGCATGTTGTTACTTTTGCCCCTCTCTGTGGAGACAAAGGATGAGTACTTAATATTTCTGGCATATAGCCCTCATTAATGCTTCACTTAGTCCCAAGCAAATGACCACAGTAATCTCAGATCAATTTAACATGTTAAACGTGGCAATTGTATGAAATTAGTCCAATGCATTAAACAGCCTGACAAGCTCTGGCGTATACATCTGGACTGGTGAGACCACTGTAGGTTTTTCTCACCCTAACCCTGGGCATTTATTGCAAATATAATGAGCAGAGAAATATATTTTTAATAACAGCGAGTCAAAATGGAGACACTTCTGTTTTGTATTTTTCACTCACCAAGTGCAAAAACAAACTGATCGAATCAGGCTGATTTTTGGCTGTTATACAAGACGAGCATCGCTCTCTCCTCACCAACCAGACTCCATTGGCAAAAACAGTAATTTTACCTCACAGAACACAGGACCACTGGCTCGATCAGTTAATTCGTTTGATTTATTGTGTGGCTTTGATGAATACAAACTGACCCTTTAAAACACTGAAAGAAGACAATAACACAAACAGACTAACAGATTAAGGCAGCAGTAATCTAGCAACTCCCTTGTTCTGCGGGATAATATGACTGATTTTACTAATGGAGTCTGGTTGGTTTGCAGAGAGCAATATTTTGCCTGTCAACAGCTGTATATTACTCTGCTTTTGTCCTGCTGCTTCTCCGAACAGAGCTCCAAAACAAAAATACTCTGAATATGGATAAGTACACTACGCAAAATACCCCAGAATCCAGAAATGGTTTTTCCAGCATATTTCAAACAATGAGCCATATATGATGACGCCCATGTTGGATACTGTCCAGCCATACTGACACTATCAGAACAGTGAGTTCAGATATTTTTTCCATTATGACTGATGCCATGTTTTGAATTCCACACACACGCTTCAGTGACACAACGTCATGATATACCACAAAATACGTCCATATATTTCAATATATGGCATGAGGGTATATTTGAATATTGGATTTAATGTGTAAGCAACATTAGATTTATCTGGACACAGTTTACTAGATGAGGCAAATTATATTACATTTGACCTGGTATAAAGCATATTTAAAAAAATCTCAATATATGCTCAAGATATAATTCAGATTCCTGCAAGAATTTAAAACAAATATCTGTGGATTCTGGGGTATTTTACCTCATGTAACCTTACTTCAAAAATTCTGAACTATCCCTTTAATATTGAT